>NW_027509805.1:407500-578471 GCF_048541705.1 Temnothorax americanus
TGCGGAACATCAGCGAGACGTTACCATCGTCTGCAGATGACACATCAGTAGATGAGGTCTTCCAGATCTCGATTCAACTCGAAGAGGTGCACAAGGCGTTCCTCAAAGAACACGCCTACTTCGAGGTCTCATGGCCGACGGCGCTCATCGCCCATGAATATTTCTCCAAAAACGCCTTCGCGGTGGAGGCGCAGGAGTGTACGACGGCTCGTCGCGGTCTGGCAAAACTCAAGGACGCATTGTCGGAAAAAATCGCTCCAAAGACAGCTTCTGCAGCGGCGCAGCCCTCACAATCTCAGCAGATATTGCCGGATATCAGCATTCCGTCCTTCAAGGGCGTGTACGAGTCTTGGCCTACGTATCGCGATCTCTTCAAGGCAGTCATTTATGACAGCCAACGGCTCACAGACGTGGAGAAACTCCACTATCTGCGACTGTCACTCAAAGGCCCAACTGCCCAGCTCATTTCCGGTTTGCTTCTCACCGGCGACTCGCTCAAACCCTCGTGGGAGATGCTCGTTGATCGCTACGAGAACAAACGTCTGCTTATTCAATCTTACCTAGACCAGCTCTTTGCCAGCTCAACACCGGTGCAGAAGAACGCCGCGGAACTGGACAAGCTGCTCAATACGTTTAAGGAGGGCATCAAGGGCCTCCAATCCTTGGGCGTCTCACAGGATCTGTGCGACGCATCCTGGTGTACCAGTTGTCTAGGCAGCTGGATCGCCAAACCAAGGAGCAGTGGGAGACGTCGTTGGGCGCCGCGCGCGAGTGCCCGCGATTTGAAAAACTCGAGCAATTTCTCACTTTGCGAGCACGAGCACTCGAGAGAATCGAGTCAACAGCCTGCTCTAAAAGCTCGGCAGGGGCTGCTAACCAGCGCGGCGCTCCTCGACGGCTCATCATGCGGCAGCTCAACCGGCACGCACTGCTGCCGCAGACGGCTCAACGGGGCATCCGTGCGACTGCTGCAACGGCACGCACTTCGCAGTGACGTGCCCTAAATTCAGGGAACTCTCACCGGGCGATTGACAGAAGCTAGTGATCTCACGAAGGCTGTGCTTTAACTGCCTCGGCCGTCACAACGTCCGCTCATGCAAGAGCTCACGGGGGTGCAAGAAGTGCACCCACCGACATCATACGATGCTGCATGAGGCACATCAGACCGACTCATCATCGAAGCCAACCACCAGCTCAGTCTCAGCACCCCAATAGAACAACGGTGCAATCGTCACTCACTCATCCTTGGTTCGCTCATCACACTCAACATTACTCGCTACGGCCCTGGCTCAGATCAGCTCATCGGTCAATACTCAGCACGTACGGCTTCTCATTAATACAGGTTCAGAACTTACCTTTGTCTCTGAAGCACTCATTTGTCAGCTCAACATTCCTCGTTATCACTCTGTCATTCTCATTACCGGAATTGGTGGCGGAAAGTCCACGCAAACTCGAGAAGTTGCATTCCTCAAGCTCCGCTCATTTTGCTCAAGATCAGACGTCATCATTCAGGCTCACATCCTGCAGACGTTAACGAATATCCTACCATCATTTAACGCTGAACCCCAGGAATGGCCGCATCTCACCAAGGTAGCCTTGGCTGATCCAGATTTCCTGACACCACGGCCAGTGGATATTATCATTGGAGCTGACTCATATGGGCAGATCATCAAGCCAACATCATCAAACAAGATACATGGATGCCAATTGCGCAGCTCTCAATTTTCGGATGGCTCGTTCTCGGACCTGTCGACACATCATTATCAGCATCTGCTACAGTGCATCATGCATCGGTTCAGGAGAGGAAAGATGCTCTCAACGAGGTTCTGTCGAGATTTTGGTCACAGGAAGAAGTGCCTGCGAGCAACAATCTTGAGCTTACTTCTGACGAACAAAAATGTGAAGAACGTTTCAAGAGTACTGTCTCACGGAATTCAACAGGTCGATACACAGTTCGACTACCACTAAAATCATCACCTGATACTCTCAGCGACTCGTATCTCACCGCGCATCGATGTTTGAAAAGCTTACAAAAAAGATTCTCCCGAGATGACAACTATCGACGTCTGTATCACCAATTCATGACAGAATATCGAGATCTCAATCACGTGAAGAAGGCTTCACCCGTTTCCAGTCAGCACACGCAATACTATTTGTCACATCACGGAGTGCTCAAACCAGACAGTGCAACCACGAAATTACGTGTGGTATTCAATGGCTCGAGCGCATCTACATCTGGCCGCTCCCTTAATGATATCATGCACACGGGAGCCAAGTTGCATTTAAACGTCACCGATGTCTTGCTCTGGATTCGACAATTTCGACATCTAGTCGCCACGGACATCATCAAGATGTATAGACAGATCAACGTGCATGAAGATGACTAGAATTTACAACGGATTCTATGGAGCGATGAACTGCTCAATGAAGTGGCATATTATCTAACCACGGTCACGTATGGTACCATGGCTGCCCCGTTCTTGGCAGTACGAACGCTGCTACAACTGATGGAGGACAAAGGCCACAATTTTCCCCTTGCAGTGCCGTCAGTCCTTCAAGGTCGATACGTCGACGACAGTTTTGGAGGCGCTGACACGGTCCAACAGCTAATTCAAATTGCAGTGCAACTGAAGAACTTGTGCATGGCGGGCGGCTTTTCATTGGCCAAGTAGCACGCGATTTATCCAGACGTGCTCACTGCGGTTCAAGCAGAGAAAGACCAAGGCTCACAAGTCACATTTGACGATTGCGTAACCAAAATACTCGGATTACGATGGCTTCCTCAAGAAGATTCATTCGCATTCTCAACAAGGATCTTGACGCATACCGATCACCTCACCAAATGCCTCGTTTTATCTGAAGTGGTTCAGATAGTCGATCCACTAGGCTTTGCATCACCAGTCGTGATCAAGGCGAAGATGCTCTTGGAGCTCAGGAGCTTTGCCTTCATAAGCTCCAATGAGATGAACCACTGCCATCCCAGTTTTCATCACGGTGGCTCATTATCAGAAAGGAACTCACCAGCTTGCGCAAGATCTCAATACCTCGGTGGTATAACACATGGAGTACATCGTCAGTGGAATTTCACGGCTTTTCTGATGCTTCTCAATTGGCAATGGCTGCAGTCGTATTTATCACCGTCCACGGCTCTAATGGCGCCAATCTCATTGGTGTGCTCCAAAACCAAGGTAGCACCGCTCAAGCGGCTCACCATCCCGAGACTTGAACTCACCGCAGCACTGCTGCTCTCAAGACTCATGCAATACGTTCAAGCCACCTTGAAGTTGAACGTCACAGCAACTCACCTGTAGACGGATTCCGTTGTGACACTCACGTGGATCAAATCTCATGCATCGCGCTGGAAGGATTTTGTGAGAAATCGAGTGTCTCAAATTCAAGAGCTCACTGCGAACGCACATTGGAACTACGTATCTGGTACGTCCAACCCAGCCGACTGCGCTTCACGGGGATTAAGTACTGCTCAACTCCAAAGCCACTCATTATGGTGGACGGGACCACCGTGGATGAGTACCCCTGAAGCATGGCCATCTCAACCCGCGCTTTCGGACGAGTTGAGCGCACATGAGGCTCGTCCAGGCATTGCGCTACATGCGGCCGCTTATCAACCGGACTATCACTGGGACCTGATATATAGGTACTCAACTCTCAATAAATTATTGAAAATAACAGGTCTTTGTTTCAGATTCATATCGCTTCTGGGAAAGTGCCGATGCAAGCCACTGGACTTGCACTTAGCTTTGGAGAAGGCCAGATTGTTCTGGATTAAGGCTACTCAAGCGGCATACTTCACGCACGAGATCAAGATGCTCACGGCCAACTGAAGACTACCAACTGCTCACGCATTCGGTCGATTGACTGCGTATGTAGACGCTCAAGAGATCATCCGAGTTGGCGGCCGCCTCAACCAATCAGCACTAGCTCAAGACAACAAACATCAAAAGATTTTGCCTTGCCAATCACGGCTCTCGACCCTGATCATTGCACACGCCCATCTGCGTACCTTGCATGGAGGAACAAAGATTCTCCGCCAGAAGGGGAATTGCTCAGGCCATGTATTCGGACTGCGGAACAACATTCATTAGAGCAGACGCAGCGCTCAAGAAAATGTTCATCCAGAGTTCCCAAAAACATCAACGAATTGCTCAAATTCTACAACGTGATTGCACCAGATGGGAGTTCAACCCACCAGGCGCTCCACACATGGAGGGCAAGTGGGAGGCGGTGGTGAAATCGGTGAAGTTTCATCTGAGACGGACTATCGGGGAGACTCTACTCACGACGGAAGAATTCACAACGTTGCTTACGCAAATCGAGGCCATTCTCAACTCACGGCCTTTAGAACCGCTGAGTGACGACCCTGAAGACGTCTCTGCGCTCACACCAGGTCATTTCCTCATTGGAGGTCCAATCACTACCATACCCGAGCCATCTCTGATTGACCTAGCAATCTCACGACTATCTCGATGGCAGCTCATCCAGCAGCGTGTTCAACATTTTTGGGCACAATGGTCGGCTCATTACCTGCAACGCCAGCAGGCGATATCCAAGTGGCATCATCCCAACAACAGTGTCAAGGGGGTCCATCGTGCTGCTCACCGACGAACGCTCTCCACCGTGCAAATGGCCACTCGCCAGAGTAACAGCTTTGCACCCCAGCAAGGATGCACTCACCAGGGTTGTTACCCTGAAGACCGCCACAACGACACTCACTCGGCCTAGTGCCAAGCTTGCCATATTGCCCATTTCAACCAAATGAAGGATCAAGAGTAAGGAATCATCAACAAGATTGCTGATGGCGGGCGGAATGTTCGAGATTCCGTTACCGTTGCGCCGCCCGATCAGATGGCAGCATCGATCGGATATCGACTCCGCATCACCGCGGCAGCAGGCGCAAGCACGGGCGCGCTCATCGCCAACGTCTTCCTCGCGATCGAGGCAATTGTAAAGATGGCCGCGCGGTAACCAGAAGCGTAACGTGTGCTCTGTACGTTTCGCATCGTGACTCCGGTTAATCGTGCACATCGCAGTGACCACACTGACTAGATCGTCTCATAGATTGTGAAATAGACCGCTCATCAACTCTGGTGCCTCAACACGACAGCTCAAGCTCACACGTGCGCGAGTGCCGACCGCCACGTGTCCCACCGGCTCACGGGCGATTCATCGAAGAGGACGGCAATTGATATAATTGTCTCTCGTTTATAAGGACAAGCAAGACACCTCATTTGTTCACCGCTCATCCATCTCAGGTCAGATTGTATCAATTTTGACGCATTAAAGACGGCTCAGACTGTGGTCTGAGTTACACAAAAACCAAAGTGAATAATTAGTGAACACTTTCCACGCGCGTCCTTCTCATCCCGCTTCCATCGTCGGGATTAATCAGCGAATTCGCGAAAAATTATAGTATATAAAAATATATTTTTATATTTTATTATATATATTATTACGTTATATTAATATTGTAAGTTATTTGTTATTTGAGTGCCTCTTCCTCTTTCAAAAGTTTTGCTAGAACAATCTTTTCTTCTATATCAACAATCTTCATTTTTTTAGCATGCAGCTCCCGCTGCTGTTCAATTGCTTCTCGAATTTTTGTTAACTTTAGTTTCCTTTCGTCACGGATACTCTGAAAACCAATTATACTATCATTAGTATTTTATTGTTAAAACAACCTAATTTCGAAACGCGGATCTAGCTCGCGGCGGGTCTGGGTTCGAAGGAGGTGCAGAGAAGCAGACGAGTGGCGAGGTTAGCGAAATGAAGTCGTGCCTCTGTTAACTGACAATAGTAACGTTTATTATTTCACAATATACCCTCGCGACATTTGCAAGGGGTCGGCACGTGTTTACCGCTCAGGCGGGGTTCGCTCGCGTGTGTCCGCGCGGTTTTCGACGGTTGGGCGTGCGTGTGAGGCGTCGTTGGTTCGGCCGCGGGTGGCGCGGAAAAGCCCGCGGTGTGTGCGGGGCGGAGCCGGCGCTTTTCGTTCGTCGCGTGGGGCCGGATCGCGTGGTGGTAGGTATCGGTCCGGGTGGTGCCGGTTTCCCGGGCGGCGTGGCCCGGAGCGCGGAAAAATGGCGCGAGGCGCGGCGGCGATATGGATCGCGAAACGTGGGTAACGCGGTTGAAGCGGGTCGTCGGCCGAGATACACTCGGCGAAGACAGAGAATGCCGGGACGCTCTATCCTCTTGTCCGTACAGGCTTCGGGTGATTCGGATGACTGCGCAAAGCTGGTCGTTTAACCGAGACACACTCGGCGAAGACGGAGAATGCCAGAGGCGCTCTACGTTCTGTTCGGACTGGCTTGGTGCAGGAATTCAGGATCGGTGTCGTCGAAAAGACGGGTGATCGGGAATCGCGCTCTGTGCCAGCGACGCCGGGCTTATATACGCGTCGCGGCGGCGTCGCTGCGGCCTCGCGGCGTGGTGGGGGTAGCGACGGCGATCGCGAGCGCCGGGACGGTGCGGCGGAACGATCGGTGGCTACGGCGTCCCGACGCGGCGATCGCGTTCGGCGGTGTTCGGCCGCCTTCGGCACCGCTCGGCGCGGTGAGGCGGTTGCCGCGTTAAGCCCGTTCGCGGACTTCCTAATATTGCTTTTTAAAAATATGGGCACACTGTGCCCGGTCTTCACCCCGCGGGTGGTCGGTGGGGTGGCTTCGGCGAGGTTTTTGCGCCGGAACGATGCATGTTCAGGGGTGCATCGTTACATCACCCCCCTCCTTGGAAAGCGCGAATTCGGCGCTCTACGTCTTCGCCCTGATCTCCCGAATGCTGCGGACGGAGCCGGTCGCATTGAACCGTATGTGCCATCGCTTGCCTCCCGACCGCGTCTTGTGCTGCCGGGAGACGTGCACATGGTAATGGGGCACCCATATGACGTGCCCGTCCTCTACGGCTACCGGGATTGGGGGTGGTGGTTGGGTCCCTTTCGCCCGTAACGGTCGGACCTCGACTGGTGCTGGTTGCGGCGGCGGCGGCGGCGCCAGGGTCCTCGTTGTGGCTGCCTCTGGAGGTGCCGTCGGGCCGGTGGTCGGTATCGGCGGAGGTCTCGCCGGCGCCGGCGAGTTGTTGGCCGGTGTTGGTGGTGGTGCCAGGGGTCTTGGACGGCCCCGTATGGCCTTCAGGTCGATTTTCGTCCTCTCCACCTTAATTACCTTCGGCACGGCTCGCGGTTTCGGCTGGCTCAGTAAAGGTGGCGGGGTGGTGAGCCACTCTAATTTCCGCTGTTGCTGCTCATCGGACCGCTGGATCGTGCAGCCGATCGTTGGCACGTTTTTTTGTGTCGGCGGTACGCCTGCGGGTTCGGTACTCTTGGCGAGGGCGGCGGCGGCGGCTGACCCTCGGTTCGGTTAAAGAGCCTCGACCAGGTATGCCCGATATCCGGGTGGGCCGGGTCATACTCCTCTGGCTCGGCGAGGATCTTGTTGATTTCCTCGAGAATATCTCTCTCGATCGACGTTTCTCTCTGGACGGATGCCATGGCTTGTCTGTGAGCTCGTTCGTTTTCGGCGCTGGTATTTATTTTCCTTTTTGAGAGTGGGGCGCTTTGTTTTTCGCCTAATCTTCTGCTTCAATGTCGCCCTCCGACTTTGTTTCGTTGTTATTATTATTGCCGTTATCCCCCGGTTCCGTGTTGTCATCGTTGTCGGTTTCTGTTTCGGTATTGCTGTCCTCCTCGATGTCAGGTTCGTTGTTTTCGCCGGCGTCGGTTTCGGTGTCATTGCCCTCTTCGTTGTCGTTAGGCGCGGGGGCGGTGGGCGCGGGTTTTAAATCTTGTACGTGGATGTGGCGGCTCCACTTGCCGCTTCTGTCGCGGAGATCGACGATTACCGGTGATACAATTCGGCGCACCTCGAGGGGGCCGCGGAACTTTGACGCGAGTTTGGCGTTAAATGCGGCGGCTTTATTGGAGAGTGGGTATTCGCGTTTCCATACCCACTCCCCGACTTTCGGCGCCCATTGTCGGCGTCGTAGATTGTAGTATTTTTCCTGTCTTTGAAACGCTCGCGCCAGATGTATTCGTACGAGCTCGTAGGCCTCCTCGAGGTGTCGGCGCGTTTCGTCCGGTGGAGCGGCCGCGGTGCTTGGAGCGGTCTCCCGGTTGAGAGGGGAGATTGGTTCTCGGCCGAAGATGAGATACGCGGGAGTGTAGCCGGTGGCTTTGTGGCGGGCCGTATTGTACGCGAATTGGAGCTCGGGGATGCGCTCATCCCAATTACGGTGGTTTCGGTCGACGTATTGCGCAATCATTGTTTTTACAACCCGGTTTGTTCGCTCGACCGGGTTGCAATGCGGCGCGTGAACCGGTGCGTATACGTGTCGGACGTCATGGGCGGCGAGCATTTTTGCGAGTTTACTGGAACGGAGCTGCGTGCCGTTGTCCGATAATATCGTGTCGGGGCAACCGTGGCGGAATATAATCGCTTCGGCGATGTGCGTGGTTACGGCGGTGGCGGTGGCGCGACGCAGGGGGCGCATCTCCAACCACTTGGAGAAGCGGTCCTGCATTGTCAGGAGCCATGTGTGGCCTTGCTTCGATCGCGGCAGTGGTCCGATTAGGTCGAGGGTGACCTGTTGCCACGGGCGGGTGACGGACGTGGCGTGCAGTATTCCCGCCGGTCGGGTTTGCGCGACTTTGTGCTTTAGACACCGAGGGCAGTTTCGTACATATTGTGCAATTTCCCGGAACATGCCGGGCCAGTAATATAACTGGGCGATGCGAGCGATCGTTTTCGCGATGCCGAGATGTCCGGCGGTGGGGGCGTCGTGATTTCGGTGGAGGATTTCGGGGCGCAGCTCCTTAGCCACGCATTCCTTCCATTGGGCTTCGGGCGGAGTTTCGTTAAAGTCGAGGTTGTGCAATATGTGCCGGTACAGTTTCCCGTCCCTCACCTCGTAATCAGGGTGTTCCCGGGGGGTGTTTTGCACCGCTCGTAGCGTCCGGCGGTACCACGAGCAGCGGGGCGGGGTCGTGACGGCGGCGGCGGTGATTTGACGCGACAGGGCGTCCGCGACCCGGTTGAGGGCTCCCTTGCGGTACTTGATGTCCATATCGTATTGTTGGAGCTCGAATGCCCAGCGTCCCAACCTGCCGGTGGGTGGATCTAATTTTTGCAGCCAGCGGAGAGATTGGTGGTCGGTAATTACTGTGAATGAGTATCCTTCTAGATACTCGCGCATTCGCCGGATTCCCCAGATTACGGCCAAGCATTCGAGCTCGGTCGCGCTGTAATTCCGTTCGGCCTGATTCAGTGTGCGGCTGGCGTAGGCGATAACTCTCTCCCCCTCCGGAAAGTTTTGCGTGAGCACGGCCCCGAGGCTGGTCGTGCTTGCGTCGGTTTGTAGGATGAAGCGGCGCGTGAAATCTGGGCACGTGAGGACCGGCGCGGAGGTCAAGGTATCTTTTAATTTCTTGAACGCGGTATCCTCTGCCTCCCCCCAGCTCCAGCGTGCTTTCGCGTCAGGGCGGTGAGCGGCGCGGCGATGGTCGCGAAGTCTTGGATGAATCGTCGGTACCATGATGCTACCCCCAGGAATTGCCGGATTTGTTTTACGGTTTTCGGCCGCTGCCACTGGGCGACTGCCCGCACTTTCTCCGGGTCGGTACGGATCCCTTCGCGATCGACTATATGGCCGAGGTATTGTAGGCGGTCGACGCAAAATCTGCATTTGTCCGGGTTGAGTCGTAAGCTTACTGTGCGGAGGCGCCGGAATACTTCGCGTAAAATCCGGAGGTGTTCCTCGAATGTTTCTGTGATAATGATAATATCGTCGAGGTATACGAAGACGTGCGGTTCGAATTCCGGCCCGAGCACGGTATCTAGCAGCCGCTGGAACTTCGCGGGAGCGGAGTGTAGGCCGAACGGCATTACTTTAAAGTGGTAGAGCCCCTTCCCCGGTACGGTAAACGCAGTGATCGGTCGGCTGGGTGGGGTGAGCGGCACCTGCCAGTACCCGCTCTCGAGGTCGAGCATAGTCAGGTATTTTGCCCCGCGTAATTTGTCGAGCGTCGCGGTGATTTGAGGGAGGGGGTAGGCGTCGGTCTCGGTCGCGTCGTTAACCCGTCTAAAATCGATGCAGAATCGGTGGCTCCCGTCTTTTTTCCGTACCACGACCACCGGGGAGCTCCACGCGCTATTCGATCGCTCTATTACCCCTTCCCGTTCCATTTTTTTGACCTCGGCGTTAATGATGGCCTGCATGGCTGGATTGCGCGGTCGGTACCGTTGTTTAATCGGCTCGACGTTTTCTTTGACTCGGATGTGGTGGGCAGTTTTGTCAGTCGGCCCGCTTACTCGGTCGAAGAGCGGGAGTTTTTCCGCGAGGAATTCCCGGAGTTCCTTAACTTCGGCTGGGGTGTGTGGCGCGATGCCCTCGGTCATTGCGATGGCGGGGGTCTGGTCGCGGGGTCCCGAATCGACGGGCGCGGGGATGGCGCATCCTAACTTCGCCCAGAAGTCGACCCCGAGTAGTACCGCGCTTCTCAGGTTTGGCATCATCGTAAACGAATGCCAGATCGTTTTGCCGGTGGTCTGAATTGGTAGCCGGACGCGCCCCTGTAACGTGATATGCTGCCCGTTGGCGAGCTGGACTTGCCCTTCCTCCGGGGTCGCGGGGAAGCCGAGGCTCTGCGCGAGTTGGGCGGTGTGCTCGTTGACGAAGGAGATTTCTGATCCGGTGTCGAACAGGGCGTCCAGCGGACGGTCTTGGATGCTCGTCTTCAGGTGCGGCCGGGGCGTGAACTTTACGGGGAGAACCGGGGGGTGGCCGGAGTTTCCGCGGTCCCGGTGTCGTTTCCCGGAGGCGGGTGGCACTCCTTTGTCAGGACGCCGTCTTTGCCGCGCTGCGAGCAGAATTTACGGGCGAGGCGCCGGTAGTCGAAGCGCGTGTGCCCGCGCTGTTTGCAGCGCCAGCAGCACTCGCTTCGGTTGTATACGGCGGCGGTGGTCGATGGGTCGGCGACGGTGCTTTTCGCGGCACTGTGTTTCCAGCGATTTTGCTGCATTTGCTCGAATTCCCCTGCCCGCTGCTGCAGCTCCCGGGGGCTGCGCACATCGCTCCGCCAGATACTGCTTTGATAGTCGGGGTGCATGTTTTCGTAGAGCTGCTCGACTTGTTCTTCAGTCGAGTAGCCTCCCGCCCTACGCATAAGGGTCAGTATTTGCGTCGCGTATTTTACGTACGGTACCCCTTCCTTCTGTACGCGGTCACGGATTTTGTTTGCTAACTGCAGTCGGTATCGTCGCGGCAGGAATGTATCCTTAAAATCGGTTATGAACTCCGCCCAACGGGTCCAGTTGTCGCGGTTATTCCGGTACCACAGTAAGGCGTCCCCCCGGAGTAATTCGGGCAGCCCGCGTAGCCAGTGCGCGTCGGAAAACTCGTAGGCGGCCCGCAGTTCGTCGATTCGCTCCATAAATGCCCACGGGTCCTTCCCTTCGAAGTGCAACCCCCACTTTCGCATTTGGTTCATGATTTCGGTGGACGGGTTACTCGGGGGGGTCGGTGTGTATCACTGTTACCGGGGTGAGCGGAGGGTCTTGATTTAGGGTTATAGCCGGGGGCGGGAGGTGGAGGATGTCCCGTGCTTTGAACATCTCGGGCTTTTCATCGATGAATTTACTCAATCGTTTCCGGAGATCGTCGAGGCTGCCGTCGGTGTCGAGTCCGAGCATTTCCATTTTGTGCGCAAGATCGCTCTTACTAAGCCGGTAGTAAAACTCCTTCATCTTGCCGTTCTCCCGGGTCTGCTTCTTACGATCGCGAGCGCCGGGACGGTGCGGCGGAACGATCGGTGGCTACGGCGTCCCGACGCGGCGATCGCGTTCGGCGGTGTTCGGCCGCCTTCGGCACCGCTCTGCGCGGTGAGGCGGTTGCCGCGTTAAGCCCGTTCGCGGACTTCCTAATATTGCTTATTAAAAATATGGGCACACTGTGCCCGGTCTTCACCCCGCGGGTGGTCGGCGGGGTGGCTTCGGCGAGGTGTTTGCGCCGGAACGATGCATGTTCGAGGGTGCATAGTTATATTGTTATTAATTTATTACATTATCATAAATCTAATTTATATTAACTAATATTAATAACTAATATTAACCGAAATCATGAGCTTTTTCATTACCTGTATGTTCTTAATTTTTGAAGTACCAATTTTTTCCAATGATATGTTGCGAGACATAGATTGAATGCTTTGATCATATGTAACTTCATCGACATTATCGTTTTCTTCTTTCTCACTTTCACATTTAATAATCAATGTTTTTTTTTGTAGAATCCATCGTATCCATCTTTATATTAACTAAAAGTAAAATATCAAAAATGACTTTTGTAATATAAAAGAAAAATAGAAACTATGAATGCTTTTCATTTAGCAATACAAGACAACACAAGCCTCATTCTATCTTTGATCTACATTCTATGAGATGTCACGACTTTTTCACTCCCGAACCGCTCCGGGGCGTGTGCCGGATCAAAAGGAGTAAGGAGAGCGGAATGACGGGCCTCTCCGACGATTCCCTCGCACCTCCGACACTTCGCGAAACGAATTTACCATTGGGCGCCAGACGCGTCAACGCGCGTCCGCGAAATCGCGAAAGAAAACCAACACGAGACGCAAAGCGAGACGTGCGGATGTGCGAGGAATCGGCTAGCTCGACCTAAGGGCTGGGGCGGGGGTGAGGAAGGGCGGCGCGATATTCGGCGGGGTGACACGCCATAAATAAGGCCACGAACTCAAGCAATTAACAAATCAAAATAACATTTATTCGTTAGAAATTCACGCGTGAACCAATAAAAGCCGAGTCGGCTTCGGTCGGTCAGACAATCATATCCTCAGTCGCGCGAGCGTCAGAAATGAAACAAAAGAATTAGTAATAGCGCGGACACCAGAATAAACGAGGTACGGCGTTATCGTATAGTAACGCGCAGAAGGCGCTGCGACTATCTCAGAACAGTATGACAAAACTTACAAGTAATATGGAACATCGACGGCAAACACGAAATAAGCACGGAATTAGAAAATAAGATCTCGCAGGAAAAGTCGCGACAGGACGATACCTCACGCTCGGAGTGCGTGAACGCAACGCCGGGAGTCGCGCGAGAATTCTGTCGCCAATTATCTTAAGCCTAACGCAAGTACGAATCGTGGCGTAAGCCACGTCCCAACGTAACGAGGATCGAACGCAACACAATAAGGCAAGATCAATTTCGGCGCGATCGCAAGGAGACGCGAAATACTATAACAAACGCGAAAATACGGACTTAATCTAACGCGAGAAATGACCAACGGTAGCGCCAGTCATTCGGGCAAAGACAATACTGTCCTCAGTGATTTCCGAACGCGAAAATGAGACGCCGAGGCAATCGGCGTAGCGCGAAATACTGGAAGAAACGCGAAGAAAATGTGCGGGATTACCGCGAGCAATAATAACACGCAATCACCGAACAACGCATCCGAACATAACTACCCTAACACGCACGATTCTCTGAGGCAATTAGCCACTCACAGACGGCCGATTAACGCGAATGATGTGCCGACGCATGCGAAATTCTACAAGAGCAATGCTTGGTAATTTGATACGCCGGGAACACGGAAGGCGCGAGGCACAACCACGAGCGCGGACATTATGCGAAACGGACGCGCAGCAACAGATTTCGCCACGAATTTATCGCGATCTCCAGAGGCTCGCAATCGCGTCTTTACTTCAATTCCGCGGCCACGATACCATCCCGAGGCCCTTCGCTCTCGCTGTCGATCGCTATTCGATACGCGGTCTCAAGGGACCGCACGCGTCGCGATATTACAACGTTATCCCGGACGAGAGCGTGCACCGGAGGGCGGCGTCGTGGCGTTACATCTCGCGATTAATTACTGCGGGCAACCTCACCGATGTGATGTCTCCTCGTAGGGCTCCTTGCCGTCACCTCGTACGGAGGATCGCCGCAGCGCAACAGATTTTCCCGACTCGGGGCGGCTATCGCGTAGTTTAAGAAAACGTTCGGACTCGCCGACGGACGACCAGGGAGTGTCTCGCTAGATTCGCTCGATAACGGAATCGATGCGGCACCCCCTTCCGTAGGGGCGTGCCAACCAATCGAGAGCGAGCTTGCAAGCTCGCGCGATATTCTAACGCAGGATCGTCGTAAGGTGGATCCATCGGGGGCGCGCAACGGTCCCTCGGCGGCGTAGCGACTTCTTCAATTTGTCCCTGGGCAGCGGACTGGACTTTGTTCTGGCCGGTGTGTCTCCGGTTGCCTTCGGGGCGGTCATCAGTCACCCCGCGGGCCGGTATTCCGTGGAGGCAGATTGCTGAGGCCGGGTTTTCCCCGGTACCTGGGGCCCCGCTATCGGTGGCCTTGTCCATCGCTGCCCCTTTCGCCGCACGCCTGCCGCGTTGCTCTCGCCGCCCGTGATCCCTGTAGTTTCCGCTCTCGCCACCCCTCCTCGGTCCTTGGTCCTCCCGGACCCCGTTCGTTATTGGTACTCCTTCGAAGATTCGCCGTGGTGTGGATGAGGCGCCGCGCGCATTATAATTACACATGAAAATAAAAGAATAGTCAAAACGCGGAAACGATATCGACTTTTTGGCCTCTGGAGATCTCGTCGTCGCCCCTCTGGCTCGTCCCTGGGCGCAAATTTCCGCGCCTTGTGACGGCGGCGGGGCGCTGCCACGAAGCGGCGTCCCGCAACGTCACAGAGAATAAAGATAGAATGATGCTTATGTTGACTTGTATTACTAAGTGGAAACCTATATGTATATAGTGCTTACATTCTTTCTCAAATACTGCTGTGCCGTCAAATTTGCAATCAATTTTGACATCAATATTTGAATTTGTTGCATCCATGAATTCTATCACTGGGTCCTTCGGCTGTACTGGTGCAAGACCTCCACCTGTCATAAGTCGTTCGTGCCGGATTGCCGTGGTTATTTTTTGTTTTCTGAAATGATTAATTAATGAGGTAATAGATATGAAAATATAATAGAAACCAAATATAGAAATATACGTAATCGATAAGGACTATGCACTTGGAAGAAAAGTATATAAAAACTAATTAGGGGTATTCAAATAAGTTAGAGTTTAACGGTTTGACAGGTTATATCGGGTTAAAGTCGAGTAAAAAGTTAATTTTTAAACTTTTAACCCAAAGATTAATGTGATAGGTTAATGAGTCATTTGTGTATTTTGCTTAACCTTAAAAAGTAGCGCGCCCAAAGTTAATTAATTAACTTTTTACTCGACTTTAATCCGACATAACCTGTCAAACCGTTAAACTTTAACTTATTTGAATACCCCTATTAATTATCAATGATACTATCACGTACCTCTGTTTCATATTGTCCCAACATTTTTTTAATTGTTTACTAGTGCGAGGCGTATAACTTTGGCTTGCATATTTTTTGGTTATCCTTTCCCATGCATCCGTCTTATCTTTTAAATCTGACGCACCGGTTTTCTTACATTCTATTACTTTTTCTTCACTAATGAGCTGCGCCAAAAGCATTCTTTCGTGCTCCGTATAATGAACGTTTGTACTTTTATCTTTATTCATTATTATTACAAAATTTTTTTATCACAGCTTATCACAGCTTTCACGATCACTACGATACGAAAAAAATGAGTTGCAAACATCATAAAACGATGCTACCTTCAGTAAATTACTAAAAATCTCTAAAATATTTCCTCCTTCTAGAAAGAAAACTCGAGATCCATTTGTGAAACAAGGCAGCCTTGGAGATTCAAGGAATCCTTCATGAAGGCTTCCTTTATCCTCAAAATGAGGAAGGACTATGAATACGGGTATAAGATATCCTACTGGAGAAAAAGTATGTTTTAAAAGTAAAGTTTTAGTAGGAGTTCAAATTGGAAAATATTCATCAGAGATTCCTATGTTTGTTGCTAAAATTCATGACGATTGTCTGCTCGGAGCGGATTTTCTAAAAATAATTAATTTAGAAAATGTTTTTGATTTCGCTTTTGATAATTCTGAATCTCATGATGAGGAAGTCGTTAATTGTGCTCGTATAGAAACGTCTTCAAGAGAAGTCCTTTTTATTCTAAAGAAACTTTTTATTAAAAATTCTGAAAATCTTAATAATATTCAAAAAAAGGTTTTTGCTGATTTTCTGTGTGAATTTAAAGATGTGTTCTCACAAGAAATTATTTCAGGAAATTGTAATGTTTTTGAACATGCCATAATGGTAAAAGATTCTTCCCCGATTAAACAGGCTCCACGCCGTATTCCTATGCAATTGCGAAGAGAGGTAGATAAAATATTAGAGGAAATGAAGAAACAGGGAGTTATAGAGGAGTCGCATAGTCCATGGATTTCCCCTGTAGTTTTGGTTAAAAAGAAGATGGAACAATAAGATTTTGCGTAGACTATCGAAAGGTGAATGGGGTAACAGAAAAAGATTCCTTTCCTCTTCCAAGGATAGACGATACGTTTTATCAGCTCACAGGTAATGTTTGGTTTACTACTTTAGATTTAAAAAGCGGTTACTGGCAGATAAAAATTCGTCCGGAAGACCGAGAGAAAACTGCCTTTTCTATCAGAAGGGGGTTATGGCAGTTTACTGTCATGCCCTTTGGTCTTTGCAATGCCCCCGCAACTTTCCAACGTTTGATAGAAAAAGTTTTGAAAGAATTTTTATCGAAAATCTGCTTAGTTTATTTAAATGATGTGATTGTTTTTGGGAAAAGTTTCGAGGAAATGTTAGAAAATCTTAGAAAAATTTTACAACAAATTCAAGAAGTAAATTTAAAAATAAACCCAGAAAATGTGTTTTTTTTTCTAAAAATGTAAAATATTTGGGACACGTGATTTCTGCGGAGGGCATTGCTACAGATCCAGAAAAGATTTCCGCAGTAAAAGACTGGCCAGTGCCGCATATCAAAAACAATTACGAAGCTTCTTAGGGTTTTGTTCTTATTATCGAAAATTCGTAAAAGATTTTTCCTCCATTGCTAAACCGCTTTATTTACTCACAAAGGATAAAGCTAAATTTGTTTGGAATGATGAATGTCAAGATACCTTTGAGGAGGATTGATGAATGTCAAGATACCTTTGAGAGCGATACATCGGTCAAAGAGTATCGAGATTTATTGTGTGGTTAAACACGTTTTCACGTACAAGTACTGTGAAGTGATATAATAAAAGAACTGGTGCGAAAGTGATCAAACATGGATCAATTCGAGCAAACCGAACGCGATCTATTGGAGTTGTCCGACCAAGTAGCTACCGTGGGTGAATATTTCACATGGACACTGCAATGCGCGGAATTCGTCGAGCAGCTCGAGACACGCTGTAGTGCCAAACGTCAGCGGCTCTTCGACAATCCAACGATCGGGCAGAGGCAATCGTTGGTTGCCCGAATCGCGCGACTCGAGGGTGTGAAGTCGCAATTGGAAAGACAATTTATCCATAGCGGTGGTAATTATGCGAATGCCGGCACCAGTGGCGACACGCGCGCGGCAGAACTCGTATGGCGAGAAATCGACGCCGGGTTCGAAACGCGAATAATGACCGGTGCGGTAATTAATACAGACCATATAGAACCGCGACAGTTTTTGGAAGACGCCTGCAGCGTAGTGTGCAAGCAAGTACAAGACATTATAAAAACACATAATTGTGTCAAAGTGAACACCGCGTTCAACGAGGAGTTTGTGGCGGGTGATAAACGTGCCAATAAGAGTATATGTACAAATAACATAGAACTCTGTGGTACATCGCACTTGCGTGATTGGTACAAGCTGCACGTTATCGAGCCCATATTAGCGAAACTCGAGGACTTCCAGGAACGCGACAGTGGGTGGGCGTTGACTCGAATCCTCAATTTGACGGTGAGCATCAACAAATACAATCCTTTGTGCGCGGGGTGTCACTTGGAATTGCCTAAAGACATTAAAGTGAAGCGAGCTGTGATTATTGTGCTGTCTATGGACAATGCGTGTTTTGCGTGGGCCGTGATGGCTGCTCTGTATCCCGCCGAAAGAAACTCAGAACGGGAATCATCACACCCGCATTATTCAACGGTACTGAATTTACAAAACATTGAGTTCCCAATGACGTTGAATCAAATTAAACAGTTTGAACGACTCAACGATATATCCGTCAATGTCTATATCATCGAGAGACAGAAGACTTCAAACGTTCTCCCGATACGGCTTACCGACCGCACGATTACCGCCTCGTAAGCTCGCAATTGAGTAAAAAAAAAAAAAAAAAAAAAAAATACTTTTACGATTGGTAAGTACCTATATTTTTTAATAATATATATTGTTTTATATTTTTTTGTAAAAAAATTTATAATATTTGTGTTTGTTTTTTTGCAGATGTTTTCACTACTTTAGTTCGAGCGACAAGTTGCAGTCTCACACTGTGGAATGTCGAAAGGTTAACAAATGCACAATCCGACTACCGAGCGAGGACAACAAGTGGCTCAGCTTCAAGAACCACAGCAGGAAAGAGCGATTTCCCTTCGTGATGAGTAGCTAAGCAATATATACTTCTACCCTCAGGGCGAATTGCGGGGGTCGGGGGGGTACGTTCCCCGCGGGGGGAACGCCATAAGAGATGGGCGAGGGGGGTCCGGGAGGAGCAGCTGGTGGGGGTAAGAGTGGGGGAAAAAAGAGTGGGGACGGACGAGGAGTGGGGGAAGAATTCTACTTCTGGCCTCAGGGTACTCTGGAGGGGAGCGGGGAAGGGGGGTACTGCGATACCGACGGTGCGCGAGGAGGGAGCGTCGTCGATCGCGGCGAGGCGCGTACTGTCGCCCGGGCCGGACGTGGTTTCCGGCCGCCCGTTTCTTAAACGGCGAAAATCGCGAGTCGTCCTCCCGCGAGAGGGAGCGTCGATCGCGCGCTTCTTCGCCCCGACGGGCCGGACGCGGTTTTCCGACGTATCGAGAGAGAGACCGAGAGAGAGAGAGAGACGATACCGCTCTCTTCGTTCACCCCGAACCGTACGTTTCGCTAATAATATTTTTTTTATCGCGCGTCCGAACTCGTTCAAGGTCGCTGTCGACGTCGCGTCCTCCTTTTGTTTTCTTTTTCCTTTTCTCGATCGACGCTGCGAGCGGTCGTCGTGTCTTCCCGCGAGGGGGAGCGTCGATCGCGCGCTTCTTCGTCCCGACGGACCGGACGCGGTTTCGCGAATAATATTTTATTTTATCGCGCGTCCGAACTCGCGTTCAAGGTCGCTGTCGACGTCACATCCTCCTTTTGGTTTTTTTTCGAGCGACGCGGCGAGCGGTTCGCGGAACACGCGCGACAGACTCGAGTCAACGAGGCACGGCAGTAATATGCATTTTATTTGATAAATTTAAATCAAATTAATTTTATAAAAAAGATGTATAATGTATAAATTAATAAAACTTACGATTAACCATCACGGGGAAGAGTATATCCCCGACCCGTCAACAGACGGAAACGGAGCTCGGACAACAGCATGAACAACGCCATAGTATCCGGCGGGTCACGCCGATCACCACCCGGCAAAAAGTCGCGCTGACCGATGCGGAAACGTGGACGAGCGTAGATAAAGCCCCCATCCAACCAGTCGGGCACCACCAGCGTAGGAGGGGTGGTTTCCTCCCCCGCATCGACAGCCCGGAGTTCCTCCAGAGTCACTACACCTCTAACTGGCACAAACTGCTCGAGAGGAGTCCTAATCGTAAAAAAATTGAAAAGACGTTACGCGACAGAGAAACAGTCTCGAACTAAAGCGACTCGTTAAATTATATAAAAGCTAGCAGTCATAATCAGCAAAAAATGCGATAAAAATAATACCAAGATAGCACCGGATGTGATTTTCCGACCAGCCTCGTTGTATCGAGAGAGACCGAGAGAGACGATACCGCTCTCTCTTCGTTCACCCGAACCGTACGTTTCGCGAATAATATTTTTCATCGCGCGTCCGAAGATCGCTGTCGACGTCACATCCTCCTTTTGTTTTTCTCGAACGATGCGGCGAGCAATTGTCGTTTTATTTTTCCGGGGAAAGAGTTTATCTCTGGGTATGGAAAACCAAAACGTTGAGATAACGAACGCGTATAAAAAGAGTTTTGCTCGCGACGGCGCGGCATACGGTGACGCAGATTGACAAATGTATCGTGACAGAGCGGTGCGAACCGATCGGAACGGGAATAAGTTGTTTTTTAATGCGGTATGAGCGACGAGTACGTAGAACTTTGCAAACCGGTGTTTAATCCTAAAATTAGAAAACCGATCGTAAAAATAAGCGAACCGCTCGTGAGGAATTGTTGCAGATCGGATTCGTGGAGAGTCGACGTAACGAGATATCTGATCCGTCGCGAAATCGGAATCGCCGATCGCCAATTGAACAGGAGGTTTTTCTATTGCCAAATATATTTGAAAAGAATACAGGACGGTATTTATACGTTTAATTGATTTAGACCCGACAGCGGTGATAATGTAGCAATAGCAATGTGCGTACTCGCGAATGAACGATCACCGTTATTACTCGTCCCGAGGAATCAGACGGCGAATCGCGCTGTTACGAGCCCATGCCCACGTTCTCGTCGGATTCGGACGAAGAATCGGCGAGACTCGAAACATCGTTATCGTCAAACGCATGTGCGTTGGTGGTGGTGAAGGAGGACGCGCGATGGAATCTGGCGACTCATCATTTGCGGAGAGAGATCGGAGCCGCAACTGCGCGCGAGCGCGCGTGGATAGAGACGACGATGGTAAATTCCGCTGGGGCGCACGATTATACGCGTAAATTGCCGCTCAAATATCATCATTATTATCAGAAGGTGTTCGGAGGAGAGATGCTACGTAGGATTTACACCTGCGGGTCTCGTCGTCTTTTCGATCGAGTGAAATTCTGTGTTCCCGAGGGTGAAAGGCCCTTCTGGATAACATGCAGAAAGAGTGCGACGAATTGCTCGCCGCGGACGTCCGCGACGCGGACGGATATCGCGCGTGGAGACGACGATGCGACGAGTGTCTCCAGCTCCTGCGGGAGAGCTGTCGAGTCGGACGCTTCGGAGGGCGAGGCAACACCGGAGCCGTGACCGCTCTGGTGGCTCGAATAGCGCGACTGGAAGGTTCGAGGGAGGATCTGCGTCGGCGATTCGAACGCGCCGTGGGTGCCGGTTTGGACGGTGAGGGTGCAGGTAGCAGCAGCAGCGTCAGCGAAGGATTTTCGTGAATCGAGATCGATACGGCGTTCCGAGGTCGCGTGCTCACAGGCGTTGCGACGAACTCGACGTACATCGAACCCGCGCGATTTCTCGAGGATGCGAAGGGCACCGTGCTCGAAAAAGTGCAGGACAATTTGAACAAACACGCGTGTTTGAAGGTAAATGTCATGTTCAATGGAGAATTCGTAGCGAACGATAAGATCGACGTGAAGAGTATCGTTACGCGGAACGAACAGCTCCTCCAAGCGTCCGATTTGAGCGAGTGGTACGATAGGCGCGTGCGCGACGCAATTCTAGCAGGGTTGGACGAATTTCAGGAACGCGACAGCGGATGGACGTTGTCTAGAATACTGAACCTAACGGTGAACGTGAACAAGTGTAATCCCATGCGCGTGGGATGTTGGATGGAAATACCGCGAGGTATAAGACTTAAAAAGGCGGTGGTAAACGTGCGATCGGAGAAGGACACGTGTTTCGCACGCGCGGTGGTCGCGGCTCTGTATCCCGCCGAGCGGAACGCGGAACGATGCGGCTCGTATCCCGATTACGCGACGGTGCTGAATCTCGACGGGATAAACTTCCCCATAGATCTGAAACACATCGGAAAGTTCGAACGTCAGAATGACGTATCGATCAATGTGTTCACCACTCGGGAAGAGATTGAAAAGAAAGATAAGTACGGACGGGGCGCTGACGACAACGCGATCGTGCCTCTGCGGTTAACCGACGATAAGAGGGATAGACACGTAAATCTCCTGTATCTGCGCGATACGTTGCGTGGCGTCGTCAACGGGGGTCATTTCGCCTAGATAAAGAATCTATCGCGATTGGTGAATTCACAATTGACCGTGAGCCGCTGCGCGAAGCATGTTTGCGATCGGTAAGTAAAAAAAAAAAAAAAAACTGAGGAACAAGGAAACTGAGAGAGATGTTATTTAATATATGGCGTTACTTCGCAGATGCCTACACTATTTCTATACGCGCGAAAAGTTGGCCGCTCACAGCGTCGACTGCGGTCGAATGAACGACTGCGCCATCGTTTTTCCAAACGAGGACGATAAGTGGCTGTCTTTCGACAATCACGACAGGAAGGAGCAACTCCCCTTCGTGGTGTACGCGGATCTGGAGTGTCTTCTCGAACCATGGGAGAGGGAGAATGCCGAAGGGGGGGCGAGATACGCTTATCAGCGTCACGTACCGTTCAGCCTGGGTTACTATCTGTGCTGCACCTACGACGATACCGTATCCACGTACAGATATCGTCGCGGCGAGGATTGTGTTTCGTGGTTTGTTAAGGGTCGACAGGAGTCACGGCCGAACTCCGAATTGATGTTAGAGACCTCGCGCTGTGACAATACGAAACTTTGTTTCAGTGTCGCCAACGTCGAGAAACTAACTTCTGGGTTTTATGTGTGAATACGCACACACACCATTGAACTGCTCACGCGGACGCACAGTAGAGAGACATATGCTAAGACTGCGGCGTTGCCGCGTCTGTGCGGCGTTGCCGCGTGCTCCCCGCTTTAGCAATACGGCCTGAAAAATGCTTTCTGGCCGTCCGTAGCAGAAGGCAGTAACGTATCAAGGCCAACAAGCACCCGCTTTAGATAAATTTTGTGTTTTGCTGATGTATTTAGAAAATTTACAATAAACTAGAATGATTTATCAAAATGATTTTATATCAGCAATGCACACGTACTTTTGTTGTTAAAATTTTGCAGCAAATATTGAGATGCAAGTATTTGCGACAATTTTTCGTCAAATAATTTTTAAAATAATTTTATTACAAAACTACGCAATTAGGCAGTTCTGTATTGGAAAAAATTAGAAGAAAAATAAAATAACAACTTTTTTACTTGCTATAGTTTCTACAGTTACTCTCTCAAATATGACAATATCAGAAATGTTAAATAAATGAGAAAACATATTATTACGAGAACACTTTGCAAAATATATATATATATATATATATATATATATATATATATTATGACATATATGTGATATAACACTTACATATAATATATTACAAAAATAAAACTTATTGTGAAATATTTTCGTATAATATGAACTAAAGTTTTATAACATTAAAAAAAGAACAAAAAACGGAGTGTTTAATCAACATTATTATCCATCTAATTTATAAATACATCAGGCTCTCAATATTTGCTGCAAAATTTTAACAACAAAAGTACGTGTGCACCGCTGATATAAAATCATTTTGATAAATCATTCTAGTTTATTGTGGATTTTCTAAATACATCAGCAAAACACAAAATTCATCTAGGTTTTCATTTATGTCTTGCATGTATGTTGAGATACTGCACCTCTCTGGCCACTTTCTAATGCATAGCTAGAGCACACAGTCTTATCCAATATATAATACCGACTTCATTGGTACTATTTAATATCTTATTGATGTTTACTGCTTTTCTATTATTAAATTTTGTAGTTTTGGAATTTTTAATTATAACTCATTTACCTATAATATATAAAATAGATATTATTTTCAAGTTACATCATATTTTAATCACAGAGAATATGACAGATATATTTATAGCATTATTTACTTTAATCTTACCATTGATAATAATGCCAAGGAGTTTGGTGTTGAAAATTTATAATTACTTTAATTGACTTTATGTATAATTGTATATAAAATTGTATATAAAATCATTTTGATAATAAATCATTCAAGTTTATTGTGGATTTTCTAATAGCAAAACACAAAGTTCATCTGTGTTTTCATTCATTTCCTGCATAACTAATTATAATGTATGTAAAGAGTTACTGCGCATTTCTTGCACTTCTAATAATTTTTTTCCTTGTAATATAAATGAATGATGTAAAACATAATTCATTTTATTTGTATGAAAATAAATAGGCAAGCAACAAAAAAAACGAAAAAAATTATTAGGAACTATTATAATGCATTCAATGTACAAATCTGGATGGATGTCGTTCTACAAATTTTTAATGTAAATCAAGGACCTATTAAAGAATTCAAATCCATGTTAATTGCCAGTATGAAATCTACACATGTGTCACAAGATTTTGGGACGTATATAGAAAAAGCAGTGACCGAAGCTACTAAATTTGCATCCAGACATTTAAAAAAAATTGAGCTTACTAATAAGAATGGATAAGCGATTATACTTGTTAAAAATTATAATATTATTAGCACAAGAAATACATATAATTGTAATAAAATCATATTTTTATCTATAAATGAATGTATGTGTTTGTCCGCTATGCAAATCTATACAGTTTTGAAATTAAATCAACCTAATTTGGTATACTATTTTATGATACTCTAACTTATTGTTAGACCGTAGACGTATTTTGAGAACCGCATCATTACCGATTTTTTGGGATATCGGTTCTAAAATATTCATAATGTCTGTCTGTCTGCCTGACTTACTGCGAACTACTCATTTATTAATGGACCGATTTACTGAAAACTGGTGCGAAAATTTGTCTAACTTTTCGGAAATAATGTACTAATATATAACATTCTTACAGGTGGTGTGTACGTATGTTTGGACGTTATTCTTAAAAACTTATCAACCAAATCTTAAAGTATTATATATATGAAACAGGGGTAGAAAAACTAAGGAATATAATAGAATTCAACAAATTGTTAATAAAGGTGTTACCGATTTCTGTCTAAAAAAAATCTACGTGATTGCTCTTATATCCGTAAATTTTGAAATATCGAGCTAATTTTTTTTATAGATAGAGTATCATTAGGAAGGTTGTTGATGAATTCGGTGAGGATCATGGGCGATGTAAAAAAGTTATTAAAAATATGTTTTTATGAATTATATATTGGAGCATATATATATATATCATTATACATATTACATATAAGAAACCAGAATATGTTAGAATATGTTCCATACATAAACTTTTCCTCCTCCGCGACCTGTTCCCCGACCTCTTCCCCGGCCTCTTAGTTGAGGTGTTGAAGGTGGTTGCAACGAGGGTGGCGGAGGTGGTTGCAATGAGGGTGGCGGAGGTGGTTGCAATGAGGGTGGCGGTGGTGGCGGCGGCTGTTGTAGCCGTCGCTCGCGGCGGCGTTGGCGATACCGCCTTCTTCGCTCCGACTGAGGCAGCTGTACAAAAAATAATATGAATTATTATTTTATTATTTTAATTTTGATTATTATATTAGTTATATTAGTATAAAAAATGTTTCTACAAATTACTTACAGCTTGATGTTGTGCGCTAGGCATTATGATAATGCATGGCGGTCTGGGCGGTAGACCGCGCACCGGGAGGCCGTAGATCGGTAGGCCGTGCACAGGTGGGCCGTGAACCGGTGGGCCGTGAACCGGTGGGCCGTGAATCGGTAAGCCGTGTGCAAGGAGACCGTGCGGCACGGCAATCTCATGATTCTCATTCGGCTGATTTATTGGCACGTGATCAACCGGCACGGGTAGTCCCGGGGCCGGTAGCGGTATTGCTGCAAACAAATGTTTCATATGTTGTATCAATATATAAAAAATACATACAAAATATTATATATGTACACTTGTATAAATATAAGTATATACCTATATCAAAAAATTGACAGGTTGAGGGTTAGGTTTATGGAAAATTCTAAATATCTTATGTAAATAATGCTTTACATTACATTTTATAAATTACATGTACTAAATATGTATTCAGTATGTACATATGTACATGTACATATATAATAATACATAATACATATATATAAATGAAAGAAACGATTACTCACCATGCTCTCGGTTCGCCATTACTCAACCAACAACAAACATAAAGGTAGTCGCGGTAGTCGCGCGACGCGCGACCAATCAAGAACTTTTATGTCGTCATTGGTTTGTGACTTATATATGTATATATATTATATATATATATATATATATCTCTCGAGTATATTGTTTTTACTGCAGTCTGTTAGAGAACAGTACGGCGTACGGAGTGTTTTATTCTTAGCGCTTAGTTTTGTTATTATTGACTGTTGTTTGGAGTGTAATTTTATTAGTATTATTTATAGACATATGAGAAATTATATATAATACTCTCATTATGTCTAAATATACTTATATTCGGAAAATTCGGTCGGCAAAACGTATCTCTATGAAAAAGAGACTGCGTTTAGCACGACAAATTTTGAATAAGAAGTCTTTCATCAATGAAGAAAGAATTATCGAGAGAAGATCGGAAGTTCCAGGTACGTGTAATCAATTACATGCATGCGTCGATGAGAGAAATGTTGATGATGACACGTCGACATCGCAAACATTATCTTCTATGGATACATTTTTGCAATCTGTCGATGCATGCGTGACACAAAAATGTCAATCGATAGAAGATATTTTTAATGATAATGATTCAATGGGATCTCTATCAGACGTTCGCGAATATTGTATTACGAATGTGACGGAATGTGAAATCAAAGAATTCAGAATGCAAAACAGTATAATGGATGATATCGAAGATGTCGAAGACGTTGAAAACGTCCAAGATATCGAACATGTCGAAAACGTTGAAAACGTCCAAGATATCGCACATGTCGAAGACGTTGATAACGTCCAAGATAATAACGCAGATGTCGAAGACGTCAACGACGTCGAAGACGTTCATCAAGATATCGAAGACGTTGAAAATGTCGAAAATGTCGAAGATATTGAAAATTATGATTTGCATGTTGAACATGGGAACATTGACGCTGGAAAATTATGTTCTGCACAAATTGGTGGACGATGCTTCGTCGATTTCGGACATGTTTTTGCTGAATTGCAGAGACTGTCCGCTCACTGGATCAATGAATGTCGTTTCACTGATCTTGTCATAACTAAAATAAAGCGTGTCGGTCTGAAAATCAAATTTATTGTAGAATGTCGAATGTGTCACTACAGAAGTAGCTTTTGGAGTGAACCGACAGACGACAGAAAATTAGATGTCAATAGAGGTATCGTAGCCGGTACTATATTGACAGGGACTGGTCACAAGCAGCTCGAAGAACTTCTTGCTGCTGTGGATGTTACATGCATGAGTAATAAAACGTACATAAGTTTTCATAATGAAATGTCGGAAGCCTTTGCCGCCGCTGCGGAAGAAGAAATGCGCATGGCTGGAGAAGAGGAAAGACGTTTAGCAATTGAAAGAGGAGATGTTATTGATGGTGTTCCACATATACCCGTAATAACAGACGGCTCGTGGATGAAGAGATCCTACCGCAGCGGTAGTTATGATTCTCCATCTGGAGCAGCTATTATTACGGGACATTATTCGCAAAAAGTTTTATTTGTTGGCGTTAGAAATAAATATTGCGTTATATGCGCAAGAGCAGCAAAACTTTCTGGAAAACCGAAAGAACATAAATGTTTTAAAAATTGGGGAAATAATCAAAGCTCAACAAGTATGGAAAGCGATATAATCCTCGAAGGCTTCCGGCTTAGCTTAGAAATGCATGGATTAATTTATGATAGATATATCGGTGACGGAGATAGTAATGTAGCAAAAAAATTGAGAGATTTTCCACCGTACCCAAATATTGTTGTGGAGAAGATTGAATGCACGAATCATCTTCTCCGCAATCTGTGTAATAAAATTCGCGAAGCGGGTAGTAGTGGTGGTAGAAATATCGCAAAATTAAAAAAAATCGTTACGAACAGCGTGATGAAAATTCGTAACGCTGTAGTAAAGGCTATAACGTATCGCCGCAATAGTAAAGCATCCTGGAAGCAAAAAGTCGCAGATTTAATAACAGATTTACAAAATGTACTGAGCCATGTATTTGGTGAGCATAAAGATTGCGCTTCCCTTCAATATTTTTGTACTGGCAAACGAAAAGAAGGTGAAATAAATCTTGTGCCCCAATTGCAGAAGGCAGGGTTATTTTTAAAATTAGAAATTGCAATGAAACGCGTTATAGACAATGCTAATAGTTTATTATATCAATTTACTAGTAATTCTGTGGAAAGTTGCAATGGAATTATTAGTAAATTTATTGGCGGTAAACGTATACATTTTGCGAGGAGAGGCTCTTATCAAACGCGCGTGAAAGCTTCTGTAGTACAATTTAATAGTAGGAAAGCATTGAGTTCTACTTGTCGTGTAATGAATAAAGAACCACCTGCATGTACAAATGTTGTAGAAAATCGAAATATTAAAAAAATTGAGACTTATCAAGAACGCACACACGCGGCAAAAGAATTAGGTCTCTCTGTTCGTACATCAAAATATTTTGCTAAAACATTTACGTCCGATAAAGATTACGGACCAAATGCGGAACGACCAGATATAGAAGGTTATATGTACGAACAGTTGAAATCTAATCATTATCGAATGCTAAAAGATCAGCAATGCAATAATGTTGTATTGGAATGTGCTACACGGGGTCAGCATGAAAACCCGATGTGGCACAACGTACGGCGAAATCTTCTCACTGCTTCAAACTTTGCCAAAGTTTGTAGTAGAAGAGAAACAACTTCGTGTCAAAATCTTGTTAAAGCAATTTTGTACCCTCCTCAATTGACGAATGTGGCTGTTGAGTGGGGTAAAGAAAAAGAAATAGTGGCACGAGAGCAATTGCAGGTGGAGTTGGGAATAAAAATTAATGATTGTGGAATATTTATTGATGATAATATCCCATATCTTGCCGCAACGCCTGACGGCATTGTCGGAGACGATACTATCGTTGAGATAAAATGTCCTTACGCGGCGCGGCAAGTGTCTCCCACCGATGCAATGCTGAATAAGATTGCTTCCACTCGTACAATATTTGATAAAATAGATAATACTCAAATGAATCAAAGACACGCGTACTACTTCCAAGTGCAGGGACAACTCCACATAACGCAAAGAAAATATTGCATTTTTGCTTTGTGGACACCCTTTGGATTGAAGTACACGATTGTCGAGCGTGATGACAGATTTTGGGAAACAAAAATGTTATCGCTGCTTAAACGATTCTACGAGGACTGCTTGGTTCCTGAAATAATAGATAGTAGAGCAGCACGAAAAATGCCTATTCGGGAACCGCAGTATATCATCGAAGCACAAGAAGTAGCTAGAAAAAAAGATATAAAAGTAGAAAGTAGTATTGAAACTAGCAAACAATTATTGTCGAACACTACTACCACTGTTGCTGTTCCAGAGCAAGATGACGATTGCATTATAACTGATTATTATATACGAGATCTAACTGAGGATGACATAAAAAGTCAAAAAAAATGTTAGATAATGTAATAACTTCTCTCCGCTTAGTGAAGGATAATATTTTGTCTATAACTAATAAATTAAATGATGAATCGTTAGATCTATTTTTACGCATTGTAAGAGAGACTTCTTGCTTTGAAACACAAAGTGTGTTATACTTACAATACCCGCACTTAATTGAAGCTAGTCGTAGCAATAAAAGCTTACAAATTATTGGCGGAACTTGCACAGATCATTGGCGATGTATTTATTTTGATGGCACCAAACTTCATGTGTACGACAGCCTATCTGGCACTACGTATGATAAATTGGCTGCTAAAGAGAAAGAATATATTCGCCTTCGTTATCCCACGATAACGAAATATGATATAATTTGTGAAAAAGTACAAATAAAACAACGGGATTCCATTTCTTGCGGAATTTATGCTGTGGCTTTTGCTACAACTGTAGCCTTGAAAGGAAATCCTTGTAATGAAAAATATTCAACTGACGTAAAATGCATGAGACGTCATTTATTTAAAATTCTAGAAAACAAAAAATTATTGCCTTTCCCGAATTAATATTTTTCATTATTTAACACATCTTTGTAAGCTTTTATTGCTAAATATTGCTCAATAATTGTTAAATTAACATTTGTTAAATATTACTAAATAATTGTCATTGTATAGAACATATAGTAACATGTAATTGTTACTGTATCTCGCATGCAAATAAAAATTTCGGAGAGACGATAAAAGAATATTGGATGCGTTCTCACGGGAATGGGCGTTGGAGGGACCCATTCTATATTTCATATATGTAATATTTATTATGACAATTATTTTATGTTATACTTTTGTTTTGAAAATAGTGCATTGCAAATCAGATCGCAATTTGAACTGAGGTGATTGCGTCGCAAAGTGTTAATATGAGATAAGTTCTTTTTGTTTTGCAATGTACTATTTTTAAAAATACATAGTAACAGGAACATGAAACAAATTACAAAATACAAAACCAAAGTTGCATGTAAAATAACAAAAAATATTTTATAAAGTATACTTCCCATAATATGGTTGAGGTCACTTTGCGACGCAATCATAACTTAGTTTAAATTGCGATCCACTCGAATTATTAATTCGTGTTGTTTATTCACATAATTTTATTGTTTTTTTCCAGATTTATAAATTAATAATATATTTTATTGTTATTATAATTAGTCTATGCACGCAGCATAGAGTTGCTTATTGTTGTAGGTGGAGTCACCATATTTAAAAGGCGGAACACTTTAAATGGAGAGGCGTGGATACCACTGACTCAACGCCATTATATTGCAGCAGGTAACGTGTGCACAGTGGGGGTTTTAGTGAGTAAGAATCTCACACTACCCCGGACAACGGAGGTACCTTTTGAAGGTTTCCCCCACGTGAAAAAAATTGCTTATTATAAGTACTTACTATACATTTGTTTATTGTAAGTACTAATAATTTGAAAGCATAAATAAATTGAGCTATTGCATCTCTTGCACCTCTAATAATTTTTTTCTTTTCTTTTTGTTGCTTGCCTATTTCCATACAAATTATGAATGATGTTTTACATCATATTTTTTTATTATATAAATTCCAAAACAATATTATATAATTTTTTTTATTTCATTAGTCATTTTAGTCTTTATATTGCTTTTAAATATATATTATATATTACATTTATATATTTTATGTATTTGTCAAATAAAGAAATATAATAAATAAAACATGTGCATTTTTTTCCGATTAAACACTAGAAATACCAAAAGCTATTTTCAACCGTTTCTATTTTTTAATATCCTGTTTTTTATTGTAAAAGTAGAAAATGTAGATTATAATAAAAAAATTATTCCAATGTGCTCTCGTTATCAGTACTCTTTCGAAGACTCGCCGTGGTGTGGGTGAGGCGCCGCGCGCATTATGATTATATACACATGAAAATAAGAGAATAGTCAAAACGCGGAAACGATATCGATTTTTGGCCTCTGGAGATCTCGTCGTCGCCTCTCTGGCTCGTCCCTGGGCGCAAATTTTCGCGCCTTGTGACGGCAGTGGGGCGCTGCCACGAAGCGGCGGGCCGCAACGTCACACTGTATATATTTTTTTACATGTACCTCTAATTTTTTGAATGTTTTTTTATATATGCAATTTTGTCACAAACTGTCGTGAATTATAAATCGTGTAAATTAAAACTAATACTCTTTTAATATCTTTTCTTTTTCTATGTTCTGTCCTGTATATTTTTGTCTATCCTTTTATATTTTTTTTATGTCTATCCTTTATACCAATTCTATGTCTCTCTCTATCTTTCTCTTTCTTTGTTCTATTTGTATTCGTAGGAAATGTAAAGAATTGTTTTCTTTAATATTAAAGAAAACAATTTTTACATTTTCTCTTGACGGAAAAGACCACCACCTTCTCGCGGTTTCCGTTGAGCAACAATATGTACGTTGTCCATGCATTTATTTGAGAACAATTACAATAAATTTATCATATTGTTGCACAAATAATTTATTCCTTTTTTAAATTTTATATTACATGTATTTGCCATTAGCAAAGTAATTATACTATCAAAACAATATTTCTAAAACAAACAATATATAATTTAATGTTTTATTTCACTTTTCTTGTGTTAACAATAATTTATTTTCTACATTAATAACATGATTTTTTTTAGAAGAAAGCGTACATATTGGCCAAGAGTGGATTTCTATTATTTACGCTTTTTCTGTTTTTTATTTCTTATATACAGTTTATTTTCAAAATAAAGATAATATAGTTTTATTAGATATTATTTATGTAATTGATCAATTTTACTAACATTTTTTGTTATTAGTTTCATTACTTATTTTAAATAAGAGACACACGATAGTGTTTCACGCCTAGTGTGGGAAGGGATATTTTATTGTCATATGCAATGTCATAATATATATTTTATTCATAAATCAACATCAGAAGGGAAACGCGAGACATAACAGACGAGTCAAGTCAGCCGACGCGCTAACGCATATGAACGCATACGCCGACTTTCGGACCGGCTATGGCTATGGCTATGCTTATGTATGCGCTCTTCTACCCGCCCGAAGCTGGCCGAGCCGCGCCGAGTCGCCGGTCGCCGCCGAGCGCCCAGCGCACACGTACACGGCTCCGTCAGCTGTGTGCGTGTCCCCACCAGGCGCGCAGGCAGCGGGCAAACAGCACCATTGGCACCTCTGAACACAGCCCTTGTCAGTATGTTACCACGGAAATTCCCCATAAGCTGCTCTTACTAGTGAGAATCGTTTGTCCCAAAGTTTAGCCTAATTACGTAATGAATCTCATTAAAATTAGGCTCATTTTAATCAGTAAGATCAGCCGCAAGCTGGTACAGAGCCGGATTTTGCATTTTGGCTCTTAAAAATTTATTATAAATAAAATACGGACTCGCAGCTGACAACCTGACCCGTGTCTAGCTGCGCGTTTCCCCACATTTATTATAAATTTTATTTTGATCCTTTTTCCAAAATCCGGCTCTGTACCAGCTTGCGGCTGATCTTACTGATTAAAACGAGCATAAGTAAAATAAGATTCGTTAATTAATTAGGCTAAACTTTGGGAAAAACGAATCCGTAATTCCCGACCGGCCGACAGAGGTCTCCACTCTTACTCCTGTCGACCCTTAACGAGCTTCGCGTTCTCGCGCGTCGCGCTAAGATTAAATTCTCCACCAATATATCTATGGTAGAACTTACGGAGGACGAGAAACGCGAATTTCAGTGCGCGACGCATTGTCACGTGTGTCGAAAAGTGTTCCAACCGGAGGACAAACGCATGCGAGATCACTGTCATCTAACCGGACGTTACAGAGGTCCGGCGCATGTTCGTTGCAATCTGAATTACAGAAAAGTGTACGTGATTCCCGTGTTCTTCCACAATCTGTCGGGTTACGACGCGCATTTCATCATCGAGAAAATCGCGAACGATTTCGAGGGCAAGGTCGAGCTCCTGCCGCTTACGAAGGAAACCTACATATCGTTCTCGAAGACCGTTAAGGAGACGCAGACGGATGGGACATGGGATCGGTACGTTAAGCTACGATTCGTGGACTCGTACAAATTTTTAGCCGCGAGTATCGAAACTTTGGCGTCCTATCTGAGCAAGTACAAGCTGAGAATAACGCGCTCGGAGTACGCGGATTTGAGCATGCAGGATCTTGATCTGCTCACTCGCAAGGGAGTATTTCCGTACGAGTACGTTGACAGCCTGGACAAGTTGCGGGAGACCGAGCTTCCACCGCGCGAGGTCTTTTACAGCTCCCTGACCGACGAGACCGCGAGCGAGAGCGACTACGAGCACGCGACGAGGGTCTGGCAACGTCTTCGCGTGCGAGATCTCGGGGAGTACAGCGATTTCTATCTCAAGACCGACGTGTTTCTTTTGGCGGATATCTTTGAAAAATTTCGGGACACGTGTATGGCGAGTTACGGGCTCGATCCCGCGTATTATTATACGTTGCCGGGGTACACGTGAGACGCAATGCTGAAATACACCGGCGTGCGTTTCGAGCTGCTCACCGACATCGACCTGGTGCTGTTCGTGGAATGTGGAATACGCGGCGGCCTCAGTCAATGTTCGCTCAGGTACGCGCGAGCTAACAACAGGCACGTACCGACATACGATTCGTCCCAGCTCGATACGTATCTTATGTATTACAACGTGAACAATCTGTACGGCTGGGCTATGTGCGAATCGCTGCCGTACGCGAATTTCCAGTGGCTCGACGACCCTGAGAATTTTGACGTGACGACCGTGCCACCGAACGGCGATGTCGGTTACGTTCTGGAGGTGGATCTCGAGTATCCTGGTGACCTGGTGACCTGGTACGACGCCCACGCGGACCTGCCGTTGTGCCCAACGCGCGATAAACCGCCCGGTAAGCGGCAGGAGAAACTGCTCGCCACGCTCTACGACAAATCGCGCTACGTGACGCACTATCGAAATCTGCAGCAATGTCTGCGACTGGGTTTGCGACTGACGCGAGTTTGTCGCGTTCTGCGATTCACCCAGTCACCTTGGCTTCGCGGCTACATCAAGCTGAACACAACGTTCAGGACTCGCGCGAGCAACGAGTTCGAACGAAATATGTACAAACTGATGAACAATGCCGTCTTCGGTAAGACGATGAAGAACGTGCGCGATCACGTGGACGTGCGTCTCGTGACGCGATGGGAGGGCAGGTACGGCGCGGAGGCGATGATCGCCAGACCGAACTTTCACAGCAGGAGCGTCTTCTCGAAGAATCTCGTCGCGATCGAGCTGCGAAGGCTCGAGGTGAAATTCAACAAGCCGGTCTACGTGGGAATGTGTATTCTTGAGATATCCAAGACGCGCCTCTACGAGTTTCACTACGACTACATGGCGCCGCTCTATCGCGACCGGTGTCGAATTCTTTACACCGATACCGACAGTCTGATCTATTCGCTGGAGTGCGAAGACGCGTACGAGCTTATGAGACGCGACTTAGACAGATTCGACACGAGCGATTACGCGGAAAATAACGCGCACGGTATGCCGCGCGTCAACGCGAAGGTGCCAGGTTTGATGAAGGACGAGAACAACGGCGCGATCATGATGGAGTTCGTGGGCCTCAGAGCGAAGATGTACGCTTACAAGGTACTCGGATGCGACGACACCAAGAGTATAAAGGGCGTCAAGAGAAACGTAGTCGCTAAGAGGATCACGTTCGAGGATTACGTGGCGTGCCTGCGAAACGCGCGCGAGCTGAAAACGCACCAGTCGTGTATACGTTCGTGTCTGCACGACGTTTTCACCGTGTCGGAGCAGAAACCTGCTCTCAGTCCGCACGACGACAAGCGATGCGTGAGGTTGGACAGCGTGGAAACGCTTCCCTGGGGACATTACGGAATACCGTTTGTAAAAAAATAAAAATGAAACAATATCATACGTTTCCTAAAAATTGTATTATTGTAAGATCAATACGTAGAAAAAATACCGATGAATATGTATACTTTTTCGACGTTTCTGATACATCGAGTCAATCGGAAACGGACGAAGTCAGTGAAGTTACAATTGCATCTCAACCGGCAAGTGGATCTATGAAAGTGGAAAGCCGAATATAGATTAGTTGTTAGTGTAATTTTTATAAGTTAGATTTACTGCCTGAGTGAATGTCAGTAATCACGTCATTCTTCATTCTGTAACTTATGTTGCATATTGTAGATATTTCACAATTGTTTTTTTTTTCATATTACTCGTATAACATATTTGTATTTTTTTTCGTATAACATATTTGTATTCTTTCGTATTGCTCGTTTTTTCTCTACGTGAAAAAAAAAAACAACGAACGATGTCGTTCCTCTTCACACGCGCCTATTCCACAATTTCCACAATGTACATTACGAGCTACCGAGTGCGCAAAAATGGTCGGTCGCGAGAACGCGATGAACAGTGCGTACCGTGGAATGCGTAAAAAAGGTCGGTCGCGATACCTCTTAATTGAACAAACAGAGAAACGGCGAACGATTGACGAGAGAGCGAGACGGGGAAGGAGCGATAACGCGGAGACGCTTGAGCGCGAATGACCCGACGAGCCGCTGCGGCGCGAGTGAGCGATAACGCGAGGTGCGGTTACGAGCGATAACGCCAGTTGTTCTAATAATGTTTTTTCTTTTTTCTATTTTTTTTAAGTATTGTATAAATATAAATAACACTTTTATAAATAATGAAAACTTTTTTATGCAGCATACGGATATTATAACATAAATTTATACGACTACATGCAACATAAATTATTTTACTGTAAACACCCACTTTTTATAATTACTAGACACTACAGACGCGCGCTATTTAGCTTTAACGTTATGCTATTACTATTACACTACAGACGCGCGCGCTATTTAGCTTTAACGTTATGCTATTACTATTACACTACAGACGCGCGCGCTATTTAGCTTTAACGTTATGCTATTACTATTACACTACAGACGCGCGCGCTATTTAGCTTTAACGTTATGCTATTACTATTACACTACAGACGCGCGCTATTTAGCTTTAACGTTATGCTATTACTATTACACTATTAACCCACCTTGATACACACACAACTGACAAAATATACAATGACAGCTGCAAATAAAGTAAGCGCAGCAAGAGAACCAATCGGCATCGCGGAAAAGTGACAATAATACCTACGACATGCCCTTTTTAGAAGAGGAGTCACTATATAATTATCTATCTCCGATCCGCTGATATTTCGCGTGGCACTTCGATCCTTGCGTGACGCGACCAAAATTCAGAATTAAACGATTTTATATTTATAATAATGATGAGAGATCGCATTAATAATATTAACCTCGCGACACGACGCGAGCTGTCACATCATGACACACACGAAGCACTACACGCACGAAACTCGCCACACTCCGCGATGACAGTCCCTCACGGGATGAAGCAAGCTCGCGGCGCGGCAATCAATCGAGATAGCCAATCGGCATCGCGGAAAAGAGGCTTCAATTTTACAATACAAAAGAAATTCACTCAGGTAACACGCCCTTTTTTTTAAAGTGGATGTAAACATATCCTTCTAACTTCACTTTTCAAAAATTATTATTTGCAACGTAAAATATATAGGTAAAAACAATACTTTTATTTATGCTCATTCGCTATTTGTAACTATCTTTCTGTCTATTCCAACTAACCCATTCTTTAGTCGCTAAATGTCGAAATATAAGGAGAAATTCGCGGTTAATTTTTTTGGCGTATTCCAAACTCGTTGAATTGTGAGTGCCGCAACGCTCATCAAAGCTGGCTGTGATATGAGCATCATTACATCAGCATATTACAACCACTTTGTGAGCAACGCGATCACGCTTTCCTCCTTGCAGTCGAGGATACAATCTCCAGAACGTCTCGCATGTTACATCCTTTCGCGTTTCCGCACGGTGTAAATGGAGAGGGCGATGCGTAAAACGGCAATCGAAATCGTGAAAAATGGCTGTGATATGAAATTCAGAGGAGCAACACGCCAAAATATATTTGGCAATAGAAAAACCTCCAATTCGATTGGCGATCGGCGATTCCGATTTTCGCGACAGATCAGATATCTCGTTACGTCGACTCTCCACAAATCCGATCTGCAACAATTCCTCACGAGCGGCTCGCTTATTTTTACAATCGGTTTTCTAATTTTATAATTAAACACTGGTTTGCAAAGTTCTACGTACTCGTCGCTTATACCGCATTTAAAAAACAACTTATTCCCGTTCCGATCGGTTCGCACCACTCTCTCACGATACATTTGTCAATCCGCGTCACCGTATGCCGCGCCGTCGCGAGCAAAACACATTTTATACGCGTTCGTTATCTCAACGTTGTCTTTCCTCGGAAAAAACGACGACCGCTCGCCGCGTCGTTCGAGAAAAACAAAAGGAAGATGTGACGACAGCGACCTTGAACGAGTTCGGACGCGCGATAAAAAATATTATTCGCGAAACGTACGGTTTGGGTGAACGAAGAGAGCGGTATCGTCTCTCTCAGTCTCTCTCGATACAACGAGGCTGGTCGGAAAAACCGCGTCCGGCCCGTTGAGACGATAAAGCGCGCGATCGACGCTCCCCCTCGCGGGAGGACGACTCGCGATTCTCGCCGTTTTGGGGAAAGAGTCGCGGGAGGACGACTCTTTCCCCAAAACGGCGAGAATCGCGAGTCGTCCTCCCGCGAGGGGGAGCGTCGATCGCGCGCTTTTTCGTCTCAACGGGCCGGACGCGGTTTTTCCGACCAGCCTCGTTGTATCGAGAGAGACTGAGAGAGACGCGGGGAAAGAGTCGCGGGAGGACGACTCTTTCCCCAAAACGGCGAGAATCGCGAGTCGTCCCCCCGCGAGGGGGAGCGTCGATCGCGCGCTTTTTCGTCTCAACGGGCCGGACGCGGTTTTTCCGACCAGCCTCGTTGTATCGAGAGAGACTGAGAGAGACGATACCGCTCTCTTCGTTCACCCAAACCGTACGTTTCGCGAATAATATTTTTTATCGCGCGTCCGAACTCGTTCAAGGTCGCTGTCGTCACATCCTCCTTTTGTTTTTCTCGATCGACGCGGCGAGCGGTCGTCGTTTTTTCCGGGGAAAGACAACGTTGAGATAACGAACGCGTATAAAATGAGTTTTGCTCGCGACGGCGCGGCATACGGTGACGCGGATTGACAAATGTATCGTGAGAGAGTGGTGCGAACCGATCGGAACGGGAATAAGTTGTTTTTTAAATGCGGTATGAGCGACGAGTACGTAGAACTTTGCAAACCGGTGTTTATTTATAAAATTAGAAAACCGATTGTAAAAATAAGCGAGCCGCTCGTGAGGAATTGTTGCAGATCGGATTTGTGGAGAGTCGACGTAACGAGATATCTGATCCGTCGCGAAAATCGGAATCGCCGATCGCCAATCGAATTGGAGGTTTTTCTATTGCCAAATATATTTTGGCGTGTTGCTCCTCTGAATTTCATATCACAGCCATTTTTGACGATTTCGATTGCCGTTTTACGCATCGCCCTCTCCGTTTACACCGTGCGGAAACGCGAAAGGATGTAACATGCGAGACGTTCTGGAGATTGTATCCTCGACTGCAAGGAGGAAAGCGTGCTCGCGTTGCTCACAAAGTGGTTGTAATATGCTGATGTAATGATGCTCATATCACAGCCAGCTTTGATGAGCGTTGCGGCACTCACAATTCAACGAGTTTGGAATACGCCAAAAAAATTAACCGCGAATTTCTCCCTATATTTCGACATTTAGCGACTAAGGAATGGGTTAGTTGGAACAGACAAAAAGATAGTTACAAATAACGAATGAGCATAAATAAAAGTGTGGCGGTCTCCCGACCGCACAATCAAGACGGTACGCGCGCCGCGCGCGCGCCCACCAAGCGCGTGGGCCAGACTACGGCCCGCGAAGCTATACGAAAGCGCCGCCGACAGGTGGCAGACTTTTTCGCGTTTCAGTTCCCGACAGGGAAGAATAAAAGGCCATACGGCGACGGCCTAGACAGCTTTCGACTGATCTTCGGCTCATAGCCGAGAACAGGAGAAGCATTTTGGTAACCGATTTCGCCGTCACCTTGCCGCCGCCGAAGCTACGGCCACCACCGAGACGAGCTGCGCCACTTCGCCTGCCGCTACCGCCACAACCTCAGCGGCCCCTATACTACCGCCCAGGCCAACCGTGGAAGCTCGTCCAGCTCCAGCTCTTGCCGGTGCGACTGACTCGTCCTCCACGTGCGCTCATCACAACGTGGGACGTACGAGTTCGGCGCTACACGTCTCCACGACTATCGTGGACGGTGCCTCCACTCCTGTCGCCGCTGCCACCGTCACCCTCCGAGCGGGTACACCAGGGGACGCAGACCATCCCGCCTGCGCGAGTACACCGAGGCGTGCAGCACCAGCCATCACGCGGCACTCAGGAAGTGCAGACGGACACGGAGTGGGAGGTCACCTCCTCCCAAGGGACGCTGACCGAGGAGCCAGCGGCACTCCTATCGGAGTCGACACCGACTGCGAAGCCGGAGCAGTCCCTCACACCACCGGGGACACTGCCGGCGTGGCGGAAGTTCAGCTCCTTCCGGAGGACCACGACGCAGCCGAGCATCATCTGGCATGAGCGACTCCGCGACTAGGAGGAGAAGAAACCAATCGGCCCTTTTCAGGGCCGCCTCCACGGCCCTTCTCAGGGCCTTCTTCAGCACACTGACACACCGACATCTGTGTAACAGGACCTAGAATAAACGACCTATTTATGGTACACCTCTGTCTCTCAGCTCACTCGGCGATCCCTCTCTCGCTACGACATATCCTCTGCGAAGGGCACGCGACGCCCCAGCGTAAGTGGCTAGCGCCCACAAATTGGTGACCCCGACGTCGGAGAGGAAGACCAATGTCAAGAGCGAACCATACAGTGGAGATAGAGAGCGACGACGACTACAAAGAAATGGAGGAATTCAACGCGAAGAGAGTGTCAATACGAATTCCCCCTTTCTGGCCGGAAGAACCCGAGCTTTGGTTCGCACAACTAGAGGGACAATTCGCCCTATGCGAGATCAAAGAAGACAATGCCAAGTACGCATACGTCATCTCGCGAATCCAGCCGAAAGAAGCCAAGGAAATCAAAGATGTCATCACACATCCCCCGGCAGAGCATAAATACGAGGCAATCAAGAAGGCGCTGATCCAGAGGCTCACGGACTCACAGGGACAACGGATCAGACAGCTACTAGAGCACGAGGAGCTAGGAGACAGGAAGCCATCGCAGTTTCTCCGGCACTTATCGACACTAGTCGGGACCACCGTCTCGAACGAACTCCTACGAACGCTCTGGTTAGGGCGACTACCCCCACAAACACAAGCTATCTTGGCTACACGAACGGAAGATAGACTAGAGGATGTAGCGGACCAGGCTGACCGAATACACGAGGTCAACAGCAAAGCGCTCGTCCTGGCGACAACCGCGCCAACGCCCACAAGTACAACCGCAAACACCGACGAGGCACAAGGGGACGCGCTGAGCAAACAAAAAGCAGCGCTCACTCTGCAAGTGGAGAAGATGGTCAAATCCATTCAAGCACAAGGCAAAAACCGCCAGAGAAATCGCAGCCGAAGCCGCCAACGCAGCAAGACACCTCGCCGAGACGGGGTGTGCTACTATCACCGCCGTTTCGGAGCGGAGGCACAGAAGTGTACTCAACCGTGCACATTCAAGGCGGAAAACAAGGAGGGCAGTCATTGAGGGCGGCCAATGACAACAGCCCCGGATCCCGCCGCCTGTACGTCACAGATCGCACGACCCAGAAGAGATACCTCATAGACACCGGATCAGACGTCAGCGTATCTCCCTACATCAGTACTCAGGGAGAGAGAAAAGCAGGAGCTTATCAACTCTTCGCGGCGAACGGATCCGTAATAGAAACATATGGATTCACCACTCTGCAACCAGATTTCGGATTAAGAAGAGCACACCCGTGGCGATTCATCGTCGCGGACGTAACAGTACCGATAATCGGGTCAGACTTCTTGTCACACTATCACCTGCTACCGGACGTAAGAAATAAGAAGCTAATCGACGGGCAGACAGGACTCGCGGCGCCCGGATCCACTGGCACGAACAATCTGACATCAATAAAGACACTGAGGATAGAAACGGGATATCATGATATCCTGGCCAAGTATCCAGGGATCATGAACCCCAGCACCAAGGCCAAGCTAGGAAGGCATAGCACTACACATCACATTAAAACAACACAAGGTCAACCAGAGGCCTGCCGTCCACGCCGACTGGCTCCGGACAAACTCCAAGCGGCCAAAACGGAGTTCAATCTCCTGCTACAAAAAGGGATAATAAGACCTTCAAAAAGCCCATGGGCATCACCACTGCACATGGTACCGAAAGGAAACGGCACATGGCGAGCCTGCGGAGACTACCGCGAAGTAAACGCAAGGACAGAGGCCCACAGGTACCCGGTACCTCACATTGAAGATTTTGCGCAAACTTTTCACGGGAAGAGGATCTTCAGCACATTGGACCTCGTACGGGCATACAACCAAATACCCGTAAACCCGGACGACATACCAAAAACGGCGATCACTACGCCCTTCGGTTTATTTGAGTACCTCTACATGTCATTCGGACTTTGCAACGCAGCACAGACGTTTCAGAGGTTTATAGACGAAATACTGAGGGGCCTCAACTTCTGTTATGCCTACATCGACGACATCATCGTAGCATCCGACACGGAAGAAGAACACAGAGATCACCTACGCCAATTGTTCGAAAGATTAGAACAGTACGGAATAAAGGTCAATCCGGCAAAATGCGTATTCGGCGCGAAACAAGTAAAGTTCCTGGGATACCTGGTATCAGCCGAGGGTACCACACCACTACCAGAGAAAGTAGAGGCAATCCGGAAATTCCCCAAACCTCAGAACATAAAGCAGCTACGACGATTCCTGGGCACGATAAACTTTTACCGCCGTTTCATTCCAGGCGCAGCAAAGGATCAAGCCCTGTTGAACGAGATGCTCAAGGGGCCTTAGATGAAAGGCAAAATACCAGTCCCATGGACAACGGAAACGGAACAGGCTTTCCAGAGCTGCAAGGATAGCCTATCTCGAGCCACCGTACTGGCACATCCGGACCCGAAAACAGAACTAGCAGTTACGACAGACGCCTCAGAGATGGCAATAGGAGCAGTAATGCAGCAGAGAACGGACAAGGGATGGCAGCCACTCGCATTCCTGAGTAAGAAGCTCAACCGCGCACAGACAAAGTACAGCCCGTACGATCGCGAGCTCCTAGGGATATACACGGCAATAAAACACTTCAGACACATGCTTGAAGGAAGGGATTTCGTGGTATACACCGACCACAAGCCGTTGACATACGCCCTCAACCAGGATCCTCTACGCAGCTCACCACGGCAGACACGACACCTCGAATATATCGCACAGTTCACCACGGACATACGACATGTGTCAGGAAAAGACAATGTCGTAGCCGACGCATTATCGAGGGTGGATGCAGTACACCAGGCCATCGACTTCGAAGCACTGGCCAGATCACAGAAGGAAGAACCAGAAACAAAAGAGCTAAAAGAGAACAGCAAATCACTTAGGCTCACAGAGATTCCCGTCCCAGGAAGCAAGACGACCATACTATGCGACACGTCCACGCCAACAGCCCGACCTTACGTGACAAAGCCATATAGACAGCAGGTCTTTCAATCCCTGCATGGCTTGTCGCACCCAGGAACGAAGGCAACGGCCAGGATGGTAGCAGAGCGATACGTATGGCCGGGGATCTAGAGAGATTGCAAGCAGTGGGCACAAGCATGCACTCATTGCCAGAAATCTAAGATTACCCGACACAACAACTCGCCAGTTGGGAACTTCAGGGCTCCGACGAGGAGATTCGAACACATACACGTCGACCTGGTGGGGCCTTTTCCGATGTCGAAAGAATACAAGTATTGCCTGACCATCATCGACCGATTCACACGATGGCCAGAAGCAATCCCGGTGCCCGACATAACGGCAGAAACAGTAGCCGAACACATATTTAGAGAATGGATAGCGAGATACGGCACTCCGACCAGGATAACAACGGACCAAGGACGCCAGTTTGAAGCAGACCTCTTCCGGAGATTAACACGCTTGACTGGATCCAATCACATCCGGACAACAGCCTACCACCCAGCAGCTAACGGGATGGTAGAGAGATTTCATCGACAGATGAAGGCAGCTATAAAGTGCCATGAAACCACACACTGGACCGAAGTATTACCAGTAGTACTAATGGGCATCAGGGCAGCTTGGAAGGAGGACCTAAACGCATCACCAGCGGAACTAGTGTTTGGAGAATCAATCCGCTTACTAGGACAATTCCTAAGCACGCAAGAGACAACAAGTACAGCAGACACAGACGACCTGATAACGAGATTGAAGCAGACGATAGATCGGCTAAGACCGAAAATCAAACGCCATGGTCAGAGGTCTACATTTGTCTTCAAAAACATGCAAACAACGCCAAGAGTGTTCCTAAGGCATGACGCACCACATGGGGCATTGCAACCTCCGTATGACGGCCCATACGATGTTGTAAACCGAGGTGAAAAAACCTTCAAACTGAAAATTAATGGTAGAACTATCAATGTGTCAATAGATCGCATCAAACCAGCCTACACCTTGGAGGAGGACAGTCACAGCCAAACAGCCAAGGAAGACGAGAAGGCAGAGCAAAAGGATCAACCAACCACAGAGGTCAAAACCAGAGCCGGGAGAACATCAAGGCCTCCGGTCCGATTCAACCTCGCCTAACCCAGGCTCACCCTCAACCAGGGGGGTACTGTGGCAGTCTCCCGACCGCACAATCAAGACGGTACGCGCGCCGCGCGCGCGCCCACCAAGCGCGTGGGCCAGACTACGGCCCGCGAAGCTATACGAAAGCGCCGCCGACAGGTGGCAGACTTTTTCGCGTTTCAGTTCCCGACAGGGAAGAATAAAAGGCCACACGGCGACGGCCTAGACAGCTTTCGACTGCTCTTCGGCTCATAGCCGAGAACAGGAGAAGCATTTTGGTAACCGATTTCGCCGTCACCTTGCCGCCGCCGAAGCTACGGCCACCACCGAGACGAGCTGCGCCACTTCGCCTGCCGCTACCGCCACAACCTCAGCGGCCCCTATACTACCGCCCAGGCCAACCGTGGAAGCTCGTCCAGCTCCAGCTCTTGCCGGTGCGACTGACTCGTCCTCCACGTGCGCTCATCACAACGTGGGACGTACGAGTTCGGCGCTACACGTCTCCACGACTATCGTGGACGGTGCCTCCACTCCTGTCGCCGCTGCCACCGTCACCCTCCGAGCGGGTACACCAGGGGACGCAGACCATCCCGCCTGCGCGAGTACACCGAGGCGTGCAGCACCAGCCATCTCGCGGCACTCAGGAAGTGCAGACGGACACGGAGTGGGAGGTCACCTCCTCCCAAGGGACGCAGACCGAGGAGCCAGCGGCACTCCTATCGGAGTCGACACCGACTGCGAAGCCGGAGCAGTCCCTCACACCACCGGGGACACCGCCGGCGTGGCGGAAGTTCAGCTCCTTCCGGAGGACCACGACGCAGCCGAGCATCATCTGGCGTGAGCGACTCCGCGACTAGGAGGAGAAGAAACCAATCGGCCCTTTTCAGGGCCGCCTCCACGGCCCTTCTCAGGGCCTTCTTCAGCACACTGACACACCGACATCTGTATAACAGGTCCTAGAATAAACGACCTATTTATTGTACACTTCTGTCTCTCAGCTCACTCGGCGATCCCTCTCTCGCTACGACATATCCTCTGCGAAGGGCACGCGACGCCCCAGCGTAAGTGGCTAGCGCCCACAAAAGTATTGTTTTTACCTATATATTTTACGTTGCAAATAATAATTTTTGAAAAGTGAAGTTAGAAGGATATGTTTACATCCACTTTAAAAAAAAGGGCGTGTTACCAGAGTGAATTTCGTTTGTATCGTAAAATTGAAGCCTCTTTTCCGCGATGCCGATTGGCTATCTCGATTGATTGCCGCGCCGCGAGCTTGCTTCATCCCGTGAGGGACTGTCATCGCGGAGTGTGGCGAGTTTCGTGCGTGTAGTGCGTCGTGTGTGTCATGATGTGACAGCTCGCGTCGTGTCGCGAGGTTAATATTATTAATGCGATCTCTCATCATTATTATAAATATAAAATCGTTTAATTCTGAATTTTGGTCGCGTCACGCAAGGATCGAAGTGCCACGCGAAATATCAGCGGATCGGAGATAGGTAATTATATAGTGACTCCTCTTCTAAAAAGGGCATGTCGTAGGTATTGTTGTCACTTTTCCGCGATGCCGATTGGTTCTCTTACTGCGCTTACTTCATTTGCAGCTGTCATTGTATATTTTGTCAGTTGTGTGTGTATCAAGGTGGGTTAATAGTGTAATAGTAATAGCATAACGTTAAAGCTAAATAGCGCGCGTCTGTAGTGTAATAGTAATAGCATAACGTTAAAGCTAAATAGCGCGCGCGTCTGTAGTGTAATAGTAATAGCATAATGTTAAAGCTAAATAGCGCGCGCGTCTATAGTGTAATAGTAATAGCATAACGTTAAAGCTAAATAGCGCGCGCGTCTGTAGTGTAATAGTAATAGCATAACGTTAAAGCTAAATAGCGCGCGCGTCTGTAGTGTAATAGTAATAGCATAACGTTAAAGCTAAATAGCGCGCGTCTGTAGTGTCTAGTAATTATAAAAAGTGGGTGTTTACAGTAAAATAATTTATGTTGCATGTAGTCTGTTCGAAATAAGCGCGCAATACAGCGACAGCGACGCGACGACCGCGGCGACGGAAGCAAAGAGCGCGCTGCTGATCGTCTTCCGCTTGCCGGTCCGCGCTAGCGTAGCAACGATGAGAGAGAGAGAGCGCGCTACTACGACGTCTCTCAATCACGGTTCTCGGTTCGAGTAGCACGTGTCTCGAGAATTAGATATTTGGTTGCGAGAGAATACAGTAGAACGAAATACGTTGTTGTTTTCGAGGAAGTTTGTAAAAAGGTGATCTCTGCGTGCTTACACAGCAAAAGACAAATAGAGAGATTGACTCTGCTTTCGGGATTACATCGAGAGAACGACGATACTGCGCACGTCTGACGAAGGACGGATCCCGCCAAATCTCTGTGGATATCATCGAAACATCGAAGCCCGTTCACGTTCCAGTTACGCCTTCATTTCAACGGCACTAAGAAACGAACATCTACGATAAGTACCAGAAGCAATCTCTTTCCGTGACAAATCGGATAAGCGTGTACCACGCATTTTGCTTAACAGACTTGATCTACCCTTCCGGTATTTATTGGATAATTAGATTTACGACAGATACGTAACCACCATATATGTTAATCGAGATACTCTCGTTTTGCCTTATTCAGATGAATTATACTAAGTATAATATTATCGGTATTAACTTCACTAGATTTGATATAAAAGCGTACCACGTATTAATTCAATATATATTATTACGACGATTCCAAATTACTATATTATAATTAAATAGACATTCTTACTGTAATAACTATTTAGATATTTACTTTTGATTCCCGCAATTAATATCATATGAGATATTCGTCAGCCAACGATATCAAGATTTCGCAAGAATATACGAACGTTATTTGAGCAAAACAAATCCGACCTTGGATATCGGATTACACAAAGCGTCGGTTCTGAGAAGTCGAACCATATAATATTATTTACTACCGTTTCTCATTTAGAAATATAAGATTGTGATTTGGTTTCGAGTAAAATTGATACATAACATAAATATCAGCGTATATTTGATCTGTCCTTCCTTGTCTTATTATAAGAATTAACCCATCTTTCCGTTAGCATTTGCAAAGCAGTCTTCCTGAACGAGCGTCGGTATTCCAAACCTTTTAGCGAACAATAATCGCTCAGTTGAGCAAAGTACATATTTCAAACATAGTCGTATAAATTTATGTTATAATATCCGTATGCTGCATAAAAAAATTTTCATTATTTATAAAAGTGTTATTTATATTTATACAATACGTAAGAAAAAAATAGAAAATAGAAAAAACATTATTAGAACAACTCGCGTTATCGCTCGTAACCGCACCTCGCGTTATCGCTCACTCGCGCCGCAGCGGCTCGTCGGGTCATTCGCGCTGAAGCGTCTCCGCGTTATCGCTCCTTCCCCGTCTCGCTCTCTCGTCAATCGTTCGCCGTTTCTCTGTTTGTTCAATTAAGAGGTACCGCAACCGACCATTTTTACGCATTCGGCGGTACGCACTGTTTATCGCGTTCTCGCGACCGACCATTTTTGCGCACTCGGTAGCTCGTAATGTACACTGTGGAAATTGTGGAATAGGCGCGTGTGAAGAGGAACGACATCGTTCGTTGTTTTTTTTTTTCACGTAGAGAAAAAACGAGCAATACAAAAAAATACAAATATGTTATACAAAAAAAAATACAAATATGTTATACGAGTAATATGATAAAAAAAAAACAATTGTGAAATATCTACAATATTCAACATAAGTTACAGAATGAAGAATGACGTGATTACTGACATTCACTCAGGCAGTAAATCTAACTTATAAACCGATCATAAATCAGATATAAAAAATTACACTAACAACTAATCTATAATCGGCTTTCCATTTTTTTCATAGATCCACTTGCCGGTTGAGATGCAATTGTAACTTCACTGACTTCGTCCGTTTCCGATTGACTCGATGTATCAGAAACGTCGAAAAAGTATACATATTCATCGGTATTTTTTCTACGTATTGATCTTACAATAATACAATTTTTAGAAAACGTATGATATTGTTTTATTTTTATTTTTTTAAAACGGTATTCCGTAATGTCCCCAGGGAAGCGTTTCCACGCTGTCCAACCTCACGCATCGCTTGTCGTCGTGCGGACTGAGAGCAGGTTTCTGCTCCGACACGGTGAAAACGTCGTGCAGGCACGAACGTATACACGACTGGTGCGTTTTCAGCTCGCGCGCGTTTTGCAGGCACGCCACGTAATCCTCGAACGTGATCCTCTTAGCGACTACGTTTCTCTTGACGCCCTTTATACTCTTGGTGTCGTTGCATCCGAGTACCTTGTAAGCGTACATCTTCGCTCTGAGGCCCACGAACTCCATCATGATCGCGCCGTTGTTCTCGTCCTTCATCAAACCTGGCACCTTCGCGTTGACGCGCGGCATACCGTGCGCGTTATTCTCCGCGTAATCGCTCGTGTCGAATCTGTCTAAGTCGCGTCTCATAAGCTCGTACGCGTCTTCGCACTCCAGCGAATAGATCAGACTGTCGGTATCGGTGTAAAGAATTCGACACCGGACGCGATAGAGCGGCGCCATGTAGTCGTAGTGAAACTCGTAGAGGCGCGTCTTGGATATCTCAAGAATACACATTCCCACGTAGACCGGCTTGTTGAATTTCACCTCGAGCCTTCGCAGCTCGATCGCGACGAGATTCTTCGAGAAGACGCTCCTGCTGTAAAAGTTCGGTCTGGCGATTATCGCCTCCGCGCCGTACCTGCCCTCCCATCGCGTCACGAGACGCACGTCCACGTGATCGCGCACGTTCTTCATCGTCTTACCGAAGACGACATTGTTCATCAGTTTGTACATATTTCGTTCAAACTCGTTGCTCGCGCGAGTCCTGAACGTTGTGTTCAGCTTGATGTAGCCGCGAAGCCAAGGTGACTGGGTGAATCGCAGAACGCGACAAACTCGCGTCAGTCGCAAACCCAGTCGCAGACGTTGCTGCAGATTTCGATAGTGCGTCACGTAGCGCGATTTGTCGTAGAGCGTGGCGAGCAGTTTCTCCTGCCGCTTACCGGGCGGTTTATCGCGCGTTGGGCACAACGGCAGGTCCGCGTGGGCGTCGTACAGGTCACCAGGATACTCGAGATCCACCTCCAGAACGTAACCGACATCGCCGTTCGGTGGCACGGTCGTCACGTCAAAATTCTCAGGGTCGTCGAGCCACTGGAAATTCGCGTACGGCAGCGATTCGCACATAGCCCAGCCGTACAGATTGTTCACGTTGTAATACATAAGATACGTATCGGGCTGGGACGAATCGTATGTCGGTACGTGCCTGTTGTTAGCTCGCGCGTACCTGAGCGAACATTGACTGAGGCCGCCGCGTATTCCACATTCCACGAACAGCACCAGGTCGATGTCGGTGAGCAGCTCGAAACGCACGCCGGTGTATCTCAGCATTGCGTCCCACGTGTACCCCGGCAACGTATAATAATACGCGGGATCGAGCCCGTAACTCGCCATACACGTGTCCCGAAATTTTTCAAAGATATCCGCCAGAAGAAGCACGTCGGTCTTGAGATAGAGATCGCTGTACTCCCCGAGATCTCGCACGCGAAGACGTTGCCAGACCATCGTCGCGTGCTCGTAGTCGCTCTCGCTCGCGGTCTCGTCGGTCAGGGAGCTGTAAAAGACCTCGCGCGGTGGAAGCTCGGTCTCCCGCAACTTGTCCAGGCTGTCAACGTACTTGTACGGAAATACTCCCTTGCGAGTGAGCAGATCAAGATCCTGCGTGCTCAAATCCGCGTACTCCAAGCGCGTTATTCTCAGCTTGTACTTGCTCAGATAGGACGCCAAAGTTTCAATACTCGCGGCTAAAAATTTGTACGAGTCCACGAATCGTAGCTTAACGTACCGATCCCATGTCCCATCCGTCTGCGTCTCCTTAACGGTCTTCGAGAACGTTATGTAGGTTTCCTTCGTAAGCGGCAGGAGCTCGACCTTGCCCTCGAAATCGTTCGCGATTTTCTCGATGATGAAATGCGCGTCGTAACCCGACAGATTGTGGAAGAACACGGGAATCACGTACACTTTTCTGTAATTCAGATTGCAACGAACATGCGCCGGACCTCTGTAACGTCCGGTTAGATGACAGTGATCTCGCATGCGTTTGTCCTCCGGTTGGAACACTTTTCGACACACGTGACAATGCGTCGCGCACTGAAATTCGCGTTTCTCGTCCTCCGTAAGTTCTACCATAGATATATTGGTGGAGAATTTAATCTTAGCGCAACGCGCGAGAACGCGAAGCTCGTTAACGAACCACGAAACACAATCCTCGCCGCGACGATATCTGTACGTGGATACGGTATCGTCGTAGGTGCAGCACAGATAGTAACCCAGGCTGAACGGTACGTGACGCTGATAAGCGTATCTCGCCCCCCCTTCGGCATTCTCCCTCTCCCATGGTTCGAGAAGACACTCCAGATCCGCGTACACCACGAAGGGGAGTCGCTCCTTCCTGTCGTGATTGTCGAAAGACAGCCACTTATCGTCCTCGTTTGGAAGAACGATGGCGCAGTCGTTCATTCGACCGCAGTCGACGCTGTGAGCGGCCAACTTTTCGCGCGTATAGAAATAGTGTAGGCATCTGCGAAGTAACGCCATATATTAAATAACATCTCTCTCAGTTCCCTTGTTCCTCAGTTTTTTTTTTTTTTTTTTTTTTACTTACCGATCGCAAACGTGCTTCGCGCAGCGGCTCACGGTCAATTGTGAATTCACCAATCACGATAGATTCTTTATCCAGGCGAAATGACCCCCGTTGAAGACGCCACGCAACGTATCGCGCAGATACAGGAGATTTATGTGTCTATCCCTCTTATCGTCGGTTAACCGCAGAGGCACGATCGCGTTGTCGTCGGCGCCCCGTCCGTACTTATCTTTTTTTCCAATCTCTTCCCGAATGGTGAACACATTGATCGATACGTCATTCTGACGTTCGAACTTTCCGATGTGTTTCAGATCTATGGGGAAGTTTATCCCGTCGAGATTCAGCACCGTCGCGTAATCGGGATACGAGCCGCATCGTTCCGCGTTCCGCTCGGCGGGATACAGAGCCGCGACCACCGCGCGTGCGAAACAGGTGTCCTTCTCCGATCGCACGTTTACCACCGCCTTTTTAAGTCTTATACCTCGCGGTATTTCCATCCAACATCCCACGCGCATGGGATTACACTTGTTCACGTTCACCGTTAGGTTCAGTATTTTAGACAACGCCCATCCGCTATCGCGTTCCTGAAATTCGTCCAACCCTGCTAGAATTGCGTCGCGCACGCGCCTATCGTACCACTCGCTCAAATCGGACGCTTGGAGGAGCTGTTCGTTCCGCGTAACGATACTCTTCACGTCGATCTTATCGTTAGCTACGAATTCTCCATTGAACATGACATTTACCTTCAAACACGTGTGTTTGTTCAAATTGTCCTGCACTTTTTCGAGCACGGTGCCCTTCGCATCCTCGAGAAATCGCGCAGGTTCGATGTACGTCGAGTTCGTCGCAACGCCTGTGAGCACGCGACTTCGGAACGCCGTATCGATCTCGACCCACGAAAATCCTTCGCTGACGCTGCTGCTGCTACCAGCACCCTCACCGTCGAAACCGGCACCCACGGCGCGTTCGAATCGCCGACGCAGATCCTCCCTCGAACCTTCCAGTCGCGCTATTCGAGCCACCAGAGCGGTCACGGCTCCGGCGTTGCCTCGCCCTCCGGGGCGTCCGACTCGACAGCTCTCCCGCAGGAGCTGGAGACACTCGTCGCATCGTCGTCTCCACGCGCGATACCCGTCCGCGTCGCGGACGTCCGCGGCGAGCAATTCGTCGCACTCTTTCTGCATGTCATCCAGAAGAGCCTTTCACCCTCGGGAACACTGAATTTCACTCGATCGAAAAGACAACGAGACCCGTAGGTGTAAATCCTACGTAGCTTCTCTCCTCCGAACACCGTCTGATAATAATGATGATACGTGAGCGGCAATTTACGCGTATAATCGTGCGCCCTAGCGGAATTTACCATCGTCGTCTCTATCCACGCGCGCTCGCGCACAGTTCGCGCTCCAATCTCTCTCCGCAAATGATGAGTCGCCAGATTCCATCGCGCGTCCTCCTTCACCACCACCAACGCACATGCGTTTGACGATAACGACGTTTCGAGTCTCGCCGATTCTTCGTCCGAATCCGACGAGAACGCGGGCATGGGCTCGTAACAGCGCGATTCGCCGTCTGATTCCTCGGGACGAGTAATGACGGTGATCGTTCATTCGCGAGTACGCACATTGCTATTGCTACATTATCACCGCTGTCGGGTCTAAATCAATTAGACGTATAAATACCGTCCTCTATTCTTTTCAAATATATTTGGCAATAGAAAAACCTCCAGTTCGATTGGCGATCGGCGATTCCGATTTCGCGACGGATCAGATATCTCGTTACGTTGACTCTCCACGAATCCGATCTGCAACAATTCCTCACGAGCGGTTCGCTTATTTTTACAATCGGTTTTCTAATTTTAGGATTAAACACCGGTTTGCAAAGTTCTACGTACTCGTCGCTCATACCGCATTAAAAAACAACTTATTCCGGTTCCGATCGGTTCGCACCGCTCTCTCACGATACATTTGTCAATCCGCGTCACCGTATGCCGCGCTGTCGCGAGCAAAACTCATTTTATACGCGTTCGTTATCTCAACGTTTTGGTTTTCCATACCCAGAGATAAACTCTTTCCCCGGAAAAAACGACAATTGCTCGCCGCATTGTTCGAGAAAAACAAAAGGAGGATGTGACGCCGACAGCAACCTTGAACGAGTTCGGACGCGCGATAAAAAATATTATTCGCAAAACGTACGGTTCGGGTGAACGAAGAGAGTGCGGTATCGTCTCTCTCGGTCTCTCTCGATACAACGAGGCTGGTCGGAAAACCACATCCGGTACTATCTTAGTATTATTTTTATCGGATTTTTTTGCTGATTATGACTGCTAGCTTTATATAATTTAACGAGTCGTTTTAGTTCGAGACTGTTTCTCCGTCGCGTAACGTCTTTTCATTTTTTTTTACGATTATGACTCCTCTCGAGCAATTTGTGCCAGTTAGAGGTGTAGTGACTCTGGAGGAACTCCGGGCTGTCGATGCGGGGGAGGAAACCACCCCTCCTGCGCTGGTGGTGCCCGACTGGTTGGATGGGGGCTTTACCTACGCTCGTCCACGTTTCCGCATCGGTCAGCGCGACTTTTTGCCGGGTGGTGATCGGCGTGACCCGCCGGATACTATGGCGTTGTTCATGCTGTTGTCCGAGCTCCGTTTCCGTCTGTTGACGGGTCGGGGATATACTCTTCCCCGTGATGGTTAATTGTAAGTTTTATTAATTTATACATTATACATCCTTTTTATAAAATTAATTTGATTTAAATTTAATAATAAAATGCATATTACTGCCGTGCCTCGTTGACTCGAGTCTGTCGCACGTGTTCCGCGTTAGCGACTGAAGAAAAATTTTCACACGCGTAAATACGTGCACGTATATTTATGTGAAAAAAATTGACTTGATGAAATAATATTTTTTTTTATCGTTGTGTTCAAATCATTTTTATTCTTGAAATTATATCACTTTTATATGTCCGCGATAAAAGTGAAAAAAAGTATGTAGCCAATCGCTAACGTTGTACATCGGAAAACCGCGTCCGTCCCGTTGGGACGAAGAAGCGCGCGATCGACGCTCCCCCTCGCGGGAGGACGACTCGCGATTTTCGCCGTAAAAGTGGAAAAAAAGAAATAGGGAAAAAGTAAGTAGCCAATCGCTAACGTTGTACATCGGAAAACCGCGTCCGTCCCGTTGGGACGAAGAAGCGCGCGATCGACGCTCCCTCTCGCGGGAGGACGACTCGCGATTTTCGCCGTTTGGGAAACGGGCGGCCGGAAACCACGTCCGGCCCGGGCGACGCGACAGTACGCGCCTTGCCGCGATCGACGACGCTCCCTCCTCGCGCACCGTCGGTATCGCGGTACCCCCCCCTTCCCCGCCCCCCTCCAGAGTACCCTGAGGCCAGAAGTGAATTTTCCCCCACTCCTCGTTCCCCCACTTTGCGTCCCCCCCACTATTACCCCCACCAGCTGCTCCTCCCGGACCCCCCTCGCCCATCTCTTATGGCGTTCCCCCCGCGGGGAACGCGCCCCCCCCCCCCCCGACCCCCGCAATTCGGCCTGAGGCCAGTAGTATTTATTCTTTAGCTACTCATATGCTTCGGGAGAAATAAAATTTCGAATAGTTGTCGACTTCTGCAAGCTCAACTACCTTTCAATAAGAAACTCATTTCCATTGCCAAACATTGCAGAAGTACACGTCAAATTAGAAAAGGCAAAATGTTTTACAACATTAGATCTCGCATCCGGTTACCATCAGATACCGATGCAGGAAAAAGATAAAAAAAAGACAGCATTTTCCACACTCAATGGACACTACAAATTTAACCGAATGCCTTTCGGATTAAAAAATGCCAAAAACTTTTCAGCGAGCTATAATTGCAGCACTAATGGGATTAGAAGGTATCAAATGTCTCGTTTACCTCGACGATATCGTGATATACGGAGCAACCTTAGCCGAACACAACAGGCGTCTAATTGAAGTACTACAACGATTACGAAAATATCGTTTCAAACTTCAACCAGATAAATGCGAACTCTTGCGGAAAGAAGTACTATATTTAGGGCACATTATTTCAGAAAACGGAATACTACCAGACCCTGACAACATACAAGCAGTGATAAAGTGCAAAACGCCTAAACGAGCAAAAGATGTCCAAACTTTCCTCGGGACTTGCTGGTTACTATCGAAAATTTATTGACAACTTTTCTAAAATTGCAAAACCTTTGACAAAACTACTGAGAAAGGGAGAAAATTTTATTTGGTCAGCCGAACAAGAAATGGCGTTCGAAACATTAAAGGAAAAATTAACTACGGCACCCATATTAAATTACCCTAATTTTAGCCAAGAGTTCTTAGTGACTACAGACGCGTCCGACTACGCAATCGGAGCCGTGTTATCACAAGGAACAGTAGGACAGGACAGACCGATAGCATACGCTAGTAGAGTATTAAATAAGGCAGAGCAAAATTATAATACGACGGATAAATAATTGTTAGCCATCGTATGGGCCGTAAAACATTTCAGGCCTTATGTATATGGAACAAAATTTAAAATAATTACGGATCATAGACCACTAATATGACTATTTAACGTGAAAGACCCCGGCTCGAGATTGATTAGATAGAGACTTAAGCTGGAGGAGTACGATTACGAGATTGTCCACAAGGCAGGCAAAATGAATGCGAACGTTGACGCATTGAGTCGAAACCCGATAGTGCAAGACTTACAAGTAAATAACGTGCATCAAGAGAAAATGCCGAAAAAATACTCGAAAAAAGATAAACTACAAATATTACAAGAATATCACGACCTACCTATGGGAGGACACCAAAGAGTCACAAGAACTATAAATCGAATCTGATTAACTCACAATTGGAATGGACTTACTAAAGATGTCGAAGATTATATAAATAGATGTGAATACTGCCAAAAGAATAAATTGAGCAGAAAAACGAAAATGCCTCTGTCAATTACAGATACTCCACTCAACCCATTCGAAAAATGCGCCCTTGACATTGTGGGATCATTAACTATTACCGATAACAGAAATAAATATATTTTGACTTTCCAAGCCAACCTGACGAAATTTAGTAAAGCAATTCCTGTAGACAATCAAGAAGCAGCTACTGTCGCGAAAGCTTTTGTTACTAAAATCGTGTTAAAACACGGAATACCGGAGAAAGTACTCACGGACCAGGGTAAAAATTTTACTAGCGAAATGTTCAAAAACGTGTGTAAATTATTAAAAATTGAAAAAATACAAACGAGACAGCTTATCACCCAGAAAGTAACGGAGCATTGGAGCGGTCGCATCGCACATTAGCCGAATATTTAAGACACTATATAAATGAAGATCAGACAAACTGGGATGAATGGCTACCCTATGCGATGTTTACATATAACACAACCCCCCACATCACGACAGGATTTACACCGTTCGAATTAGTTTACGGTCATCAAGCTTTACTACCGACAGCTCTAACAAAACCGTCAAAACTTACATATACCTACAATTACGCACAAAAACTTCGAGAAAGACGCGCAACAAACGAAATAGCTAGAGAACACACCAAGCATAAAGTAACTTCAAGAATTTTTGCAGCAAACCGAGGAATTATGCGAAAGGATACTCGCAATGGACACGCAGCAGATGTGTAAAAATATTATCCATTCAATAGAGGAAGATAACGTAAAATTAACGCAATTATTAACGCGATTACAAACTATATATAAAACAAACGATAACAATGTTGGTTTAATAAATGCGATCGGCACGATGAACAAAACGCTGTTCGGTACTATGGATACCGACGACACACAACACATACATGAGCAGCTTAAACTGATACAAAATCAGCAACAGACTCTACGGCACACCGCGAAAAATCAATTAAAAGTGATAAATGCCACAAGAGGTCACATGGAGGCCTTAGAAAAATCGTTATATCATAACAAGCAACTGCTGACGAACGTCACAAAACGAATACAGAAGGAAATAGCCAAGTTCGCCAAAAGAGAAGAAATAGAAGAACAGTTATTAAATAATAACTACAATTACAGAAGATCTAATAGAAGACGTGAAAGATACGATAGATTACCTCACATATTTGCAAGAAGGAAACATACTCACTCGTTTATTACCGATAGAAAATATAGTAACAGAATTAAAAGAGGCAACGTGTCACAATTGACGCGAGGATCTCATTACCCATTCAAAGTTAGATTAGAAAATTGGAACGATATACAGAGTTATGTGCAAATTAACGCGTATTACGAAAGCCCGAATATTTACACAATAATTAAATTTCCCGTGGTAGCATACCCTTTGTATGAAATAATAAAAACGACACTATTACCTGTCTATAACCACGCGAATAATTTTACATTTTTAAGAATTACTCACAACATCTTAGCAATAGATAAAGAAAATCATAATTATATAACATTAGAGGAGCGTGATTTAAGTGATTGTAAACGAAACGGAATAAAATATATATGTAACCGAAACTACCCGGTATACTTTATAAAAGCCGATGCACCATGCGAGATACAAGTTTAGTAAAAGCGCCAGGATATGTAAATACCTGTGAAACGTCAAATATTGTCAAACGTAACTTTATGGATAACCTTAATCGAATCACAAACGTGGCTGTTCTCAACACCAAAAAATAAAAGCTAACTGTACCTACAATGTAATGATCAGGCGGAACAAAAAATCGAAATAGAGCGAACAGGAAAAATAAGTATAAATAAAAATTGTAAACTAACTATAGCCGACATTATTATAAAAACAAAAAGGCAAACAAATATGAAACAAATACAAATGCATTTAGCAGATTTTAATTTAACACTAACAAGCGAAAATAAAAATACTAAGAACCAAGCGAAAAAAGAAATTAGAATAGAACCTGTAATTATAGAAATCCTAACAAACTAATGGAATTAAGTTTAGACATAAACGAAATAAATAAAGAATTGGATAAACCCCAAGATAGCATAATAAAAAATCCTTATGTCATATATCTCGTAGGATCGACCCTAACGATTGTAATTATTTTAAGCGTAATCGGAATAAGTATCCATGTAACAAAAAGAAACAAGAAACAAGCGAGCGCCCGACCGCACATACAGAACGATTTAGCGATGATGTATTAGAAAATTGTAACAAAAACCACAGACCGTAGTTTCCTTCTCTCAAAGGGGGAGGAATGTTGTGGCCTCAAATTAATATTACAAAATAGGATTAAGAAACATTATTATTTAAAGAGATGTATCAAACAGAGTATTATAAAAAACGGTATTATTATAAACTCCCACGAGACAAAGAAAAATTAAAACAATGAGTTAAGCGATCGGCCTACATCCGATCGGGCAACTCAGCGAAATCGAAGGATGAACGAGCGAACAAAACGGAACGAGAGAAGCAGACGAGCAGGACAATCAGAGTCTGGAACCAGGGGGAGTAACGGGCATTTCACGCGAATAACCATTGTAACGCAGAGTAGTTATTAAAGTTATCTTTTATTGAAAAGGGACGTTTAAATCAATCCATTCCGCCTTCTCCATGGACTAAAAAAATCCTAGTGTCCTTCCGCCAAACGGGGCACAACAAGTCCACAGTGTGACATATTGTCGTAATAGACTCTTATAATGTTTGACATCATTGACTCGGGAACTGCAAAAAGCAAGTTGTCTGAATATTTTCGAAATACTAATCCATTAACAAGAGCGAATTTTTCATCATCTTGTGTTTCAAGCTTTTCAGTGATTAATTTATATTTAGGATCTTGCAGTTGTCTGAACTGAAGTTTTTTAGTTAAGAAGAAAGAATCAATAGAAGCGATAACGCGACTGAGCGCATCTACATGTATCATTTTTTTTCACGGTGTTTAGTATCGAAATCGTAATTTTGTAATTTTAATGTCCATCTAACGATACGTGGATTGAACTGCGTTTTTCTCATTACGAATACTAAAGCATTAGGAAGTAATTTGTCAACTCTAAAAATTTTCGAAGTTCTACTAACTTACATAGTTGAGGAAAATTTTGTACTGCTTCTACGTGGCGAGGACTTAAGGTAATACTTTGATCAAATTTAGTGGAATTTGGATGAACTTTAAGTAAATAAAAACTGTCTTTTAGGTCTATAAGCGTAAAAACCGTTTTACAATGTAATTGTGATAAATAGTCTTCGATTAAAAAAAAAGAGTGTTCGAGAGCACGCGATAGCGCGAGGTAATAGACAACCACAAGAAAAGAAACAGCAAGTAAAGGAAAATAAAGTTTATAATGTCAAATATATACAAGTATTTGCACAAGTCTTTTTTAAGGCAAAATGCCGTGAACGGTAGCGCGCACTGAAGTGAGCATAGCAAAAGTGGCGAAAAGCAAGCAAGTGCGGATTGAAAGTTAAAAAGCGGTATAAGGCGGTATACTAGCGGTCGTATAGATATACTAGGCGGGTGATCTGCGAGCGAAATCGATTCCGCGGCGCAGCGGCGGTCTTTTATCACCTCCGAGGCGAAGCTCCCTCCAGGCAGATTACCAATAATTTCGGGAAGGTGATTGGCTATCGGCGGCCTACGTCATCGTGCTGACGTCACCGTTTTCACTTGACGATCCGAAGTGATCGTTACTTGTTTTTGCTCGCTATGTTTATAACATGGATCTTTCCTTTGTGTGAGAGCGGTTGCTTGACTTTGTTTGTGCGATCGGTCAGCCGTGGCTGTGTTATTGCTAACAATTAGCGAACTTTCCGGAATGTAACTGTAACGCAAGATCCATGCTATAACGTGACGTTCTTTTGAAGCGAAATTATTTAGGGGACTATTTTATTCAAGGCGTGCTTGCGCGGACATGCAACCAAAAGCGGTTTTCGTGATGCGAATTATCACGATCTCAAACAAAGGGCAATTCTCTTTATGAACTCGTTCGTTCAGAGGTCGTAAATCAATGCAAAGTCTTATCGAACCGTTTTTTTTTTAACAGGAACGATGCGTGCAATAAAGAGATTCACTTTCTTTAATAATTCCTCTTGCAAGAAGATTATCTATAATTTCGCGAATTTGAATGCGTTCATGTTATGCAAATTGTCTGGGTGAATACGCATAAATAGATTCATTCTTTAGTCTAACTTCGACAGAATAATCATCCTCAACGAGAGGGGGATATGCGTTTTACTAATTTTCTCCATAAGAGATATTAACTGTTTCTTAATGTTATCCCCGAAATCTATTTCAATATTGCTGAATTCGGAATCCGGTTTATCCGGAGATTCTTCCGCAACTTCTATAGAAACTATTTCTGAAAAGAGACGTAACCTTTCATCTGGTTTTTGAGACGATGGTTTTATTAAAACTGCGATCTCGTGTTTCTCGAGAAAATTACAACCGATTATCATGCCTATCGACGCTAATTTATCATTTAACACGTGTAATTTAATAGAACTAGACACTACAGACGCGCGCTTCGCGCGCGCTATTTAGCTTTAACATTATGCTATTACTATATATTAAACCTTGATACACACAACTGTCAAAATATACAATGACAGCTGCAAATAAAGTAAGCGCAGCAAAAGAACCAATCGAGATCGCGGAAAAGTGACAACAATACCTAACGACATGCCCTTTTTATAAGAAGAGTCACTATAATTATACCTATCTCCGATCCGCTGATATTTCGCGTGGCACTTCGATCCTTGCGTGACGCAACCGAAATTCAGAATTAAACAATTTTATATTTATAATAATGATGAGAGATCATAATAATAATATTAACCTCGCGACATAACGCGGGACGATTAACCTCGCAACACCGCGACACGACGCGAGCTGTCACATCACGACACACACGACGCACTACACGCACAAAACTCGCCACACTCCGCGATGACAGTCCCTCACGGGATGAAGCAAGCTACGGCGCGGCAATCAATCGAGATAACCAATCGGCATCGCGGAAAAGAGATTTCAATTTTTCGATACAAACGAAATTCACTCAGTTAACACGCCTTTTTTAAAAGTGGATTAGAAGTATCTGGTAAGGCTTCCAGTGAAATTATAGAATTCTTAACGCCTTCAATATTAATCGGTTTATCGTTAACCGCTTTATATTCCGAGTTAACCGCATTAGAAATTAAACAATCAGAAAGGAATTTGTTGTACGTTAACTTATTAACGAGAGAAATTGGACTGCCTGTGTCCAAAAGCTCATAAAATTCGCACGGCGAATTATTAAGCTTGGTTACCTTAATAACGTTACTGTTCGTGACAATTTTCTTATTTTTACCTCGGTCAACGAATGCGATCAATCAGTCGAATTAGGGTTGGTCTCGGCAGGTGCAGATTCTACAACCGATGAAACGGGAGCTGCTGTAACTGGTGGCGAGGTTTTCGAGGATTGCTCCTTTTTCTTCAATTTGTTGCATTCTTTTTTGGTGTGACCTTTGAAACGGCAATAGGAACAGAAGATTTCCTTGGAATTTTTCTTGGTCTTCGCGTGAAGATCCTTTTTCTCTAGAGAGTTAGTGTCTTCCGACTTATGTTTTCGCTTTTCAAATTTAGGCTTGAAAATCGGTGACTTCTTGTGAGTATTTCGGCACGTTGTCGTAATGCGATGCATCTGCTCAAGAAAATCGTCGGGCGAATCCGTTCGAATGGCTGCTGCTGTATGTTTATATATATATATATATATATATATATATATATATATATATATATATATTGTGACGTTGCGGCCCGCCGCTTCGTGGCAGGGGCCGCCGTTACAAGGCGCGGAAATTTGCGCCCAGGGACGAGCCAGAGAGGCGACGACGAAATCTCCAGAGGCCAAAAAGTCGATATCGTTTCCGCGTTTTGACTATTCTTTTATTTTCATGTATAAATTGTAATGCGCACGGCACCTCACCCACACCACGGCGAATCTTCGAGGGAGTACCGATAACGAGAGGGGTCCGGGAGGACCAAGGACCGAAGAGGGGTGGCGAGAGCGGAAGCTACATGGATCACGGGCGGCGAGAGCAACGCGGCAGGCGTGCGGCGAGGGAGGCAGCGATAGGGCCGCCGATAGCGGGGCCCCAGGCGCCTGAGGAAAACCCGGCCTCAGCAATCTGCCTTCACGAAGTACCGGCCCGCGGGGTGACTGATCACCGCCCCAAGGTCAAACCGGAAGCACACCGGCTAGAACAAAGTCCAGTCCGCTGTCCAGGGACGAATTGAAGTAGTCGCTACGCCGCCGAGGGACCGTTGCGCGCCCCCGAAGGATCCACCTTACGACGATCCTGCGTTAGAATATCGCGCGAGCATGCAAGCTCGCTCTCGATTGGTTGGCACGCCCCTACGGAAGGGGGTGCCGCATCGATTCCGCTATCGAGCGAATCTAGCGAGACACTCTCTGGTCATCCGTCGGCGAGTCCGAACGTTTTCTTAAACTACGCGATAGCCGCCCCGAGTCGGAAAAATCTGTTGCGCTGCGACGATCCTCCGTACGAGGTGACGGCGAGGAGCCATACGAGGAGACATCACACCGGTGAGGTTGCCCGCAGTAATTAATCGCGAGATGTAACGCCACGACGCCGCCCTCCGGTGCACGCTCTCGTCCGGGATAACGTTGTAATATCGCGACGCGTGCGGTCCCTTGAGACCGCGTATCGAATGGCGATCGACAGCGAAAGCGAAGGGCCTCGGGATGGTATCGTGGCCGCGGAATTGAAGTAAAGACGCGATTGCGAGCCTCTGGAGATCGTGATAGATTCGTGGCGAAATCCGTTACTGCGAGTCCGTTTCGTGCACTGTCCGCGCTCGCGATTGTGTCTCGTGCCTTCCGTATTCCCGGCGTATCAAATTACCAAACATCGTTCTTGTGGAATTTCGCGGGCGTCGGCACGTCAGTCGCGTTAATCGGCCGCTTGTGAGGAACTAATTGCCTTAGAAAATCGTGCGTGTTAGGGGAGTCATGTCCGGACGCGTTTTTCGGTGCCTGCGTGTGAGACGCATTGCTAGCGGGAGAGCGTTATTCGCGTGAGTTACTCCGTTCTCGCAATAGGCTCCGTGCCGTCGGGATTGCGTGTGATTATTACTCGCGGTAGTTCCACTTAGTTTTCCTGGTGTTCGTTCCGGAATTCCGCGCTATTTCAAGTATCTCGGTGTATTATTCTGCGCAGTACGCAAATCACCGAAGACCGAGTAGTGCCTTTCCCCGAATGACTTGCGTTAGGCGTAAGATAATTGGCGACAGAATTCTCGCGCGACTCCCGGCGTTGAGTTCACGCAATCCGAGCGTGAGGTATCGTCCTCTCGCGATCTGTCTTGCGAGATCTTTTTTTTTTTCGTGATTATTTCGTGTTCACCGTCAATGTTCTATATTACTTGTAAGTTTCGCCATACTGTATCCCTCGGAGATAATCGCAGCGCCTTATGCGCGTTATTATACGATAACACAGTATTTCGTTTATTCTGGTGTCCGCGCTATCATTATTCCTCTTTGTTTCATTTCTGACGCTCGCGCGACTGATTATATGATTTGCCTGACCGACCGAAGCCGAATCGATCTTTATTGTTTCACGCGCAAATTCCTACCGAATAAATGTTATTCTGATTTATTAATTGCTTGAGTTTGAAACCTTATTTATGGCGTGTCACCCCGCCGAATATCGCGCCGCCCTTCATCACCCCCGCCCCAGCCCTTAGGTCGAGCTAGCCGATTCCTCGCGCATCCGCACGTCTCGCTTTGCGTCTCGTGTTGGCTTTCTTTCGCGATTTCGCGGACGCGCGTCGACGCGTCTGGCGCCCAACGGTAAAGTCGTTTCGCGAAATGTCGGAGGTGCGAGGGAATCGTCGGAGAGGCCCGTCATCCCGCTCTCCTTACTCCTTTTGATCTGGCACACGTCCCGGAGCGGTCCGGGAGTGAAAAAGTCGTGACAATATATAGCGGCTGTGTCCATAATACCTGCTATAAGGCAATGAATGACGTTGTCATCAGTTAAGTCCGAACACTGTAGAATAGATATTTTTTCCATTGCGTATTCCTGAAAACTTTCTTTGTACTGTAACCATCTTCGAGCGTTAGCTTTTTTCCATAACGTCCGTAAAAAGTACTCTTATTTTGAAGCGTCTTATAAGAGCAGATTTGAAGTTTGTCCAAGAACGACTACTGACTCAGGGCTTAGGTCAAGCCACTTGTGAGCTGCTTTTTGTAATTTGGATGAGGCGGCTGATAGCATAGCTACTGCAAGCAAACTATGTGCATTGACGGTGCTTTCAATCTTGCGAACCCAAAGTTCTACATTTTCCTGCTCGGATCCGCTGAACGGCGGGATTTGCAAGGCCAAGAACTTAGAAGCATTCGTCAACATTGACACAAATTCTGACATATGAGCACTGTTGAAAATACCTGGAGAATCAGGCGGTTTTCGTCCTCCAATTGCAGCGTTGTTGCTGGCATTATTTAACCCTCGTTCCAGCATGTCTTGCTGTGATTTCAGCCCCCCGCCAACACTCCTATGTTCACTTACACCGACCATGCAGCGCCACCTAGTACACATGTACCAATGATCGACAACTGCACAGGTCGCACATTTCGGTGTCCAACTGCACAAGTCGCGCATTTTTGTGTCCATCTGCACAGGCCACGTATTTTGGTGTCCAACTGCACAAGTCGCGCATTTTCGTGTCCATCTGCACAGGTCGCGCATTTTGGTGTTTAACTGCACAGGCCGTATTTTTTACGATGTCCAGATGATCCGTGTCCAAATGAACGGTGTCCAAATGCAACGTGTTCAAATGAACGGTGTCCAAATGAACCGTGTCTAAATAAACGGTGTACAATTGATCGTGTCCAAATGACCGTGTCCAAATGAACGGTGTCCAAATGTACCGTGTTCAAATGCACCTCTCCCACTTTTATTTGGTAAGTGGTTGATGCCTCTGAACGAGCTCTTTTTTCCGCCATGTCTATGAGCTGATTCATGCACCGATCGTGTTCGTCGGGCACACTTTGAACCCCTTGACGGCGTAGCTCTTCTTATGCCGTAATTGTGATGTTAAAATGTTCCCCGCACAGCACTCGGCAACGGCGAGAATTCCGCACAGCGTTAGCAACGGCGAGAATTCCGCACAGCACACGGCAACGGCGGTAGAATGTTCGAACACCAATTATGCGTTGTAGCGTAATGTCCGCGGTACCGCGCACGCACGTTAACAAACCGGTAACCGAGTGACGATCGTAAGATAATTCCCACGAATTCAGGAACACGCTCGTGATGCCACGATGAGGAAACCGAAACGCGAACCTGCGTAAAAAACTCTCGAGACGGGTTCACTTCCACTGTAAAGTAGCTCGTCGGGTACTCGAGACGAATCCAAAGCGCATTCGAGTTGTATCCCACTTCTGAGCTGTAAGGTAACGCCCGGTCCGTAGCTCAGATTATACCGGCGGCAGGGACAAGGGCGTCAATTCAGGATGGATAGTGAGGGTGAAGAAAGGGTAAAACTCGATGAAACGCGTAACGGATCATTATTCTTAATATACACGCGAAGTACGTCCGCGTGGCTTGGTCGCCAGACAACGACTCTCTCAAGCACAGAACATATACTAAGAGAAGTGCAGATCGCTCTACGGTTGAAACATGAAACGACGCGCGATCGATACGACCCCACGCGGCCTGGCTCTGTTACTACGTTCTATATCTATGGCCTATTCCGAATACACTGCCAGTACTAAAAATTTATAATTTACGTTATACGTAAACTATAGATTTTCAATACTGGCAGTGTATATCGGAACACGGCCTATATAAGCTGTAAATAATATAAAATAATATATGTTAATAAATATGGTATTTTCGTCAATAAATGAGGGAATGCGCAATACAGAACAAATTAATTGTATATAAAATAAAATACATTTTTATTTCATTTTTAACATAAAATACATTTTTATTTCAAAGTGTGTAACATCAAATACATTTTTATTTCAAAGTTGAACATAAAATACATTTTTATTTCAAAGTGTGTAACATAAAATACATTTTGATTTCGTAATAAAGTTTATAATAATAAAACACAAAACAAAATATACGATTATGTAATAAGTGGAAAAAAGAAAAAACTGTAGAATTAAAGAGTTCGAAAGCCAAATACATCAAAGAGAAACTAAAAATGCAAATAAACAAAAAATGCAACTAAATCACAATGATTTAAATTGCTTGGTTTTTTCGTAAGGGCCTGAAGTTACCTGTAACGGTTTTTTCTTATCTTTAACATACTCATGTATTAAAAACGCTAAACTATTTTCGACGATTATATTATCACATCGATGATTGCTACAAAAATCACTGGTGTAGTTATTGAAAAATATTTTTTTAAAAGCTGATTCTAAGTTTGACTTATATGTCCATTTTCATCGCAAAAGTGAAATAATCTATTGTGTACGTTTTGTATTAACGTAATCACCTGATTACTTAGATACGTTAACGAATCTTTTTCTGAATATTTCTTAAAAACCGTGTACAGATGATGTTGTTCTTGTTGTGTACAAAACAAATCAATTTTACATTTTGAACAATTTTCATCAAGAAGTTGTAGCCTTTTTAAAAAATAACCCGACACGTAAGAAAGAGCTTGAGAGGCATCATTGTTTAAATTTTCAAAATCGACCCATGGAAGAGTACAGTCACTAATGGTTCTCACTAATGTTCTCTAATGGTTCACTTTCGCCCTCGCTGTCACAACCATTACTTAAAAACGAGCCGTCTTGCAAACAACATCTATACCTCTTGCCATCATCTAGATTTATTGTTGAACCATTTAAAAAATCAAAGAGATTATCTATAAGTTGAGCAAACTCTGCCGTTTATTGTATATATTTTTTAATTATTTTAAAGCATTCCTTTCGTCACTTAATTTCTTTTTTATTTTACACAGTTCTACCGAAATTTTCCGATAAATCGAGTACATGATTCTTTCTCGTGGTGTCATCGTCTTTGACGTAACTCCTGCTTACGTTAAAAATCCGCATCTTTTTTTTGTAGGTTTTGTAGAAACACTAGGTGATTGCAACTCATTTGAAGAAATGCTTTGTCTATGTGTACAATCTTCCTTGTCACAGATGCAAATAGACCTGTTTTCGCTATTGTCTGTATTACCTAAATTTGATTCTAAACTATTTCCAAATTGACTGTCGTTACTATCATGAACATTTTGAAACATGCTATTGTCATAAAAATTAGCAGGAGTTTCATCAAAAACAGTATCACTATTCACAAAAATATCACACATATTTATGTTAACCTTATTGTGATTTAAATCATTATTTAAATCTTTATTTAAATCGTTATTTAAATCAGGATTTAAATCGTTATTCAAATCGTTATTTAAATCAATACAAACGGCAGAAGATGTTTCAGTCATTATTGACTGGCAGTCAAAAGCAGCAACTTCTATTGTGACTAAATTGTTTGACATATCAATGTGTTTCGGTATGACATTTGGGTTCAACAGATGTTTTGTACAGTTAACAAAATCTTTTTTCTGAAAATGATCTTCGCAAATGTACATATTCCGGCAATTAATAGTGATATCGATGCCACAAATCATTTTCCATTTCGTAGAAATGTCAGAATTTTTAGAAGAAATCTATAAAAGCGTTTATTTATGACTGTATTGGCTTTACCTTTTGACCAATAATAGCTGTTGGCACAATTGGAAAATTTGCAAGAAAATTTCTTTTGCGAAGGCGTCGTATACAACAGGTTATCAATTGATATTAACCCCAAAAGAAAGTGCAAAGTAAATATTTCCTCTTGTTTCTCCTCCGAGCAAATGTATTGCTTTTAGTACCAACAGCAGTCTGTAATGATACAATTACATTCACACGTTAAATATTGCCAATTTAAAAAATTATAAATTGAAGTAAAAAAGTAAAAAATTAGGCAAAATTAACAAAGAAAATTTACCTTTGACATCACACTGTTGTGCCACTGTACGGATGAGGCAAAAGTGTTCACCCTTCCTGTGACAGTTAGTACATTCACTTTTTCGTTCATCTGAAGTATATGCATTTCATTAATTGATACAGTTTCAGATTGTATATAAAACAAATGTGAACAGTAAACAAATCAGTACATGGTTATATATATATATATATATATATATATATATATATATATATAGGTATATATATTTGTACTTACAAATATAGGGTGATTTGATGGCGAATCTCCGAACACGTGCATCAGCAGCGAAATCTGTCCTTTGCCGGGTTTTCTCTCGTCCGAGAGCGAATCTCCGAACACGTCTCACGAAATCAGTCCTTCGCCAGGTTATCTCTCGTACGAGGGCAAATCTCCGAATATGTGCAGCAGCGATCTCACGAAATCTGTCCTTTGCCAGGTTATCTCTCGTACGAGGACGAATCTCAGAAGTCTCAGAACACGTGCAGCAGCGGTCTCACAAAATCTGTCCTTCGCCAGGGTATCTATCTACAAGGGCGAATCTCCGAATATGTGCAGCAGTGATCTCAAGAAATCTGTCCTTCGACAGGGTATCTCTCGTACGAGGGCGAACTCAGGACACGTGCAACAGCAGCGAACGCGAGATTATCTCGGAGGAATATTAGGAACGTCGTCACTCGGGATCCGCGTTTTTCACAATTCACACCGAACATTAGAACAACGGCACTTCAGTTTCACTTTTCCTTTTCGACTTTGTGCCCGATCAACAGTCTTCGGCTTGCTTCGGCTTTCCTGCCTGGCCCTGCCGCCATGACGTTTTTTCCCTTTTCCTACTACTTTCACCTCCGTGCTCTCGAGTCCCGGTTTGAATAGGGTGTGTCTACCGCGCGGGCCTTTTACAACCAATCACGGCGCGCTTACTACAGCCAATCATTGCGCGCTATTACAACCAATCACCGTTCGTGGGGTCGCTAGGCACGAAGTGTATATGCACGAGCGCCTCGGTGGCGTTGCGCATTGCTCGCATAGGTAAACGCAAGAAATTCAAACACGGCCTATGTCCCTAGTCGACGTTTACAATATAATAGATTGTAAAATAAAATGTAAATACAACTGTATATATTATTCCATCAACTGACTTCAGGAAGTTGCTATAACTAAAATTCTATTAGTTGAATCTATTTCGCAAACGGTGTCTAATTATCTAAATAATGAGTTCAGTGTACTTATTATCAGTTTAATTTGACCCTCCAAGTAGTAAAATTACTAGAATTCTGGTAGTTTAAAGAACACATTATACATTGTACAAATAACTATGTTTGAGTTCTGTTAACCTTTTACTGTTGACTAGATTTTACAGTACAAATAACTACGTCACATTGTTGAACTAATTCGACTTTTAATCAATTTGACTCGATACCAGTTTGTGCAACTAAATTCTCGCAACCCTAACACTTAATTCTCGTTACTCAATTTTTTTTCAGTGTAGTGAAACTGGGTATTATTTTGCATATATAAACTGCAGTATTTTTGTTTAAGCAAATATTGTCGTCAGGTGACAGCTGTATATGCACAAATTTTTAATTTTTTTGTTTTTTATTTGAAATCGTATGTCGGGCACTAAATTTTTGTGCGTATTTTAATTTTGTAAAAGAGTTTTGCAATTCCGTAAAGTCAATTCAAAGATTTCTTCTAATAAAGAAATGTCGGTAATTGCTGCCACTATAAAATCCCCTTAAGAAAAAAAGTTTACCTTGAAATCGATGGCACCTCCACCTAGACAAGACCAATATCTATAATAATATATCCTCCGCAAAATAGAGTAAGTTCTATTTCGAACATTTTTTTGAACAACAAATATTCGGGAGATAATTGTGTAGAAAAATTAAAATATAACACCCTGAGTTGCGTTTATCATTTATAATCGTCAAGTTATAATAAAAATTACATTCATATATTATTTTCATTACGCTTTTAAATGAATAGTGTCATTTTACGGCACTTTAGCTTACAGTAAATTTGCTCGAATTTATTTATTTATTAAAAACCAAACAACAGTAGTTTTTAAGTTTTGATTCGCGTAGAGTATTAATGTAAATATTATTATAAATGTAATAATACAGTTTTATATCAGAACTGCTCATTTTGACTCGCTTATCGGTAACTTTTCGAATTATGATTTATTGCCCTTAAAAATACGTATATTTAAGGACATACACTCAAAAGATACTTATTTTTACGAATTATTTTATGAAAACTATTAATGTTATTATTAGTTTTTTAATAAAAATTATTAATGCTATTTCACTAGGTTTTTATACATACTTTGGTGAATGTTAGGGGAGAGCGGGGCTAGTTAGTACGCTTTTTTAATGATTTTTTTACATGTATCTAATAAACGGAATACAAGCTACAAAAGAATTTTTCAATAGCCGCATGCTTATACAACATAAAAATAATTTTTTAACTAAATAGTACAATTAATTTTGTTGCATTAATGAAAACTATAAGGCGACTACATTTGTAACAACTAGCCCCATATATGGGGTAAGTTGTTACAGGGTAAATATGCATATTAAGTCAAACCTCACCGATGACCTTGACCTTGACATATGTTGTCAAGGTCACCCTCCTGAGTGATCTTCAGAAGGTTTTAGCCGGCGGTTATTGTTTATTAAAAAATTATAAACAAAAAGAATTTGAAAAATATAGCAGATATTTTGAGTATTGGAAGGCATAAATGACTAATATTACGTTTTTTTTTTAAAGCAGAGAATACTTTATTTTGCGAGAAAGTCGCTGCTTTACCAAAACACAACATTTAAAGTAGTAAATTGTTGATAAATTGAAGTCTTTTTGTTAAAGCAGAGAATACTTACATGGGTTAGATGACGCGCTTTAAACAGTTGAATACTTTTAAAGCGCGTCATCTAACCCATTTGGCATTTCGCATATTAACTTTCCACGCATGAAAAGTTCACGCATACACTTTCCACGCGAACCGAGGTTCACGCACACCCCCCCGTGCTTTCGGGGGAGGTGCGGTAGCCCCGAAAGTTCACGTATACGCTTTCCACGCGAACCGAGGTTCACGCACACCCCCCGTGCTTTCGGGGGAGGTGCGGTAGCCCCGAAATAGTTCACGCATACACTTTCCACGCGAACCGAGGTTCACGCACACCGTATTTTGTCCAATTGTATGCGTGAACTATTTCGGGACTACCGCACCTCCCCCGAAAGCACGGGGGGGGGTGTGCGTGAACCTCGGTTCGCGTGGAAAGTGTATGCGTGAACTATTTCGGGGCTACCGCACTTCCCCCGAAAGCACGGGGGGGTGTGCGTGAACCTCGGTTCGCGTGAAAAGTGTATGCGTGAACTATTTCGGGACTACCGCACCTCCCCCGAAAACAGGGGGAGGTGTGCGTAAACCTCGGTTTGCGTGAAAAGTGTATGCGTGAAGTATTTCGACATATATATTAGTCATTTATGCCTTCCAATACTCAAAATAGCTGCTATATTTTCGAAACATTTTTTGTTTATAACTTTTTAATAAACAATGACCGCCGGCTAAAACCTTCTGAAGGTCACTTAGGAGGGTGACCTTGACAACATATGTCAAGGTCAAAGTCATCGGTGAGGTTTGACCTAATATGCATATTTACCAAAAGTTATTAACAAATATAACTGAAAAATATAACAGTTTATTTCAGTACTAAGGGAAGTAATTTGCTGATATCCCGGGAAAAAAGGATTGGATCTGACCATATAAAATTATAACTCGGCACATCAAATTATATCTGGTCTCATTTGCTTAGATTTGTGTTAGTCTGCGCAGATCTGGTTATATATGTTCATATATAATAATATATGGGGCGTAATCAGTCTTCGACGGCATCAAACCATATCTACTCAGATCGGACCAATCTGTGGTTGAATTTCATCAAAACAGTCCAGATCTGACTGTCTGTTTAGATATAACCATACTCGAATGCGATCCAAAATACATTATATTTGACCATATTTGTCTAGATATAATTATATATGAATAATATTATTCATATATATATATATATATATATATATATATATATATATTTAGTGTTAGAGAATTTTACATCCCTTCATAATTTTTAAATATATCTGAACAGATCTGGATCTACATTCGGTAAATAATTATATATCGGCAGATCAAATTATATTTGGTCAAATCTAGTTATATCTGTTCAGATCTGGCCCGACAGAAACAATTTGCAAATCTGGTCAGATCTGATAAACCATATCCATGTATGATCCAATACCATATATGATCATATCTTAGTAGATCTAATTCTTTTTTCCCGGGATGTGTGTATAAACAGTACACATATAGGCGGGGAATAGGCTTATTTGCCCCTACCCCTGCAACAGAGATAGGTAGCATCGATCTCGGTTTGCATGGAAAGTCGAAAACCCGAACCGTACAATAGATCTCGTTTCGCCCTGTAAGCCAGGGATGGGGTGACCTCAATTCGAGTGGACGATTCTTTGGACAGCATTGTACGATTCGGGTTTTCAACTTTCCATACGAACTGAAGTCCACCCTTCCCACCCCTGCTATAGGGGAAGGTGCAAAGCCCCTCCTCCGCCTATATATGTACTGTTTATATACTAATATCACCCAAATTACTTCTCTTAGCACTGACACAAACTGACCTATACTGCAAAATCATGCAGACACTCGAACCATGCACGCGCGTCACTTGTGCGCGCAACTTACTATAAGTTACCATTTTTTATAAAACTTAATTATAATTAAGTTTTATGAGATGATTATTTTTTATGTATATACATACACTTAAATATATAACAAATAAAATAAAAAACTCTGCATTAATTACTATGTAATTTACTGAGAAAAAAATTCCTGAAAACAGGCTATTTTTGCGTGCAACAAAGGTATGTAATACCTTAAAATAATTTAGAAAATAATACAGGGCTCTTCATTCATAAGCTTATTTTTACTGTCTGTCTTCATCAGTCTTATTCTCATTATTATATCAATGCAATTTGACGTTATTTATAAATCACTCATTGCAAGGTATAAGATAGAATTTTGTTCCCTCAATTTTAAATACACTTGAGATTACGGCAAAAGAACACTAAGCAGTTCGATCATTATATGCATATCTCGTAATACAGAATAAAAGCCTTATACTTGAACGTATTGCTCATCATCGGTATCCCCTCCGTTGCTAATTCGTTCCAAGGAATTATGTAGTTTTATTTTTTCGTAATCAATATTAGTTTTCTTCTTACTCTTTACCTTCTCGTAACCATCTGCATTTGCATCTAACAAGAAATTATTCACTTGCTCATATGGCGGTTCCTCATTCTGCGCGACACTCATGTATTTCACACTTTCATAATTTGGATCGGTGTGATTCACAGATTCGTAATTTGGGTCCGTATCACTGTCACCAGAACGACAAACGGATGCATAATTCGGCTCGTTCGTATCATGCGGCATGCTTTCGTAATTTGGCTCCGAATCCGTGTCCTGATCCAATTCATCTCGCTGTCGTAATCGCACCTTCTCATAACCGGGATCGTCGTTGTTAGCGTTACTCACTTGTCTATGCTTAAATGGTGTTGAATATACGTCCGTGTTATTTTTCACAGGTATCGAATTAGGTTGATAGTCATTCTCCCGCGAACACTGCGGACGTAACATCTCATAGTTCGGATTGGATAAATTTGCAATTACTCTCGCAAAAGAGTTTCTTTGATTATTGTTAACGGCTTCGTATTCGTGATCAAATTCTAAATGCGACGGAACAATCGCATCAACTTTTGGCAATCTTAAAGAAGTGCGACTGTTACCTTCTGCATGAAAGTTGCTTGCAACAGAATTGATAGTGGTAGAATAATGTACGAGATCGGGTTCCTTCTTCTGTATTTCTACAGATTCGTGGCTGCACCATGACGCTCGGCTGATTTCTATAAGACTAAGTTTTCTATAAGTATTTGTTTCGGAATGTAGAGTGTTATTAGAACTTAGATGAGCATCGTTCTGCTGATCCTCTATTTCCCTTTTCTTCTTCATCACCTTCGCGTACATATCCTCAAGCGATTTACCCGCCGACAGTGAAGATCTCGATCTATCATCACTTTTATTTTTTTTATCAATAGATGCATATCCCTCTGCAGTTGTTTCAGGCGGCGGTGGTAAAGGAGAATTTGCTTGACGTTTTTCAGGTTTAGGAGATCCGAGATTGATAATGGAGCTATTGGCACTTGACGATGATGCTAAAAATAAGAAAAACAGTTGTATTATAAATATATTCTAAAATCAACACATTTATTTAGAGAACTAATAATATAACAAAATAATAAAAATAAATAGCAAAATCTAAAAAAAAAATCATAATTTTGCTTCCTCTTTGTTTTCATAAACCTCGCGTGTGGACCTTTGATTGGGCATAAAGCTGGTTCTAATCAACCAAATCTTATAAAGAATTATATATGAAATAGGGGTAGAAAAGATCAAAGAAAAAAAATGTTTTTTAATTTTCTCTGCTAATGTGTTCAGAATGTTCTAAAACGTCGACAAATTATATTTTGTGTGTGCGTGTGTGTGCGCGCGTTTATATGTGTATTTGTAAAGACATGAATACTGTTAGTAAGATATTTAACTTATTGGAAGGCAACAACAGCTCAGATGGCGCAGTTAAAGTACGCGCGAGTGTGCTAGTGTCTCAGGATCCGCTCTCTCTTAATTGTAACGTGCATTATGATCATTGTACGATTATATTATACGTAATATACGCTCACTTTGTAAGCGTACAAAAAGTAAAGATTATAATTGACTGGCATAAGTCAAATTTTCTTGTCATCTAGGTTAAGGTATTTAAGTACTGCACTATTACATCTATTATTGTGTCTACCATCATATATTCTTCGGGCATTTCTAATAACTAAATATTTTTTATTTTTTTTGTTTAAGTTCTTACATGCCTCAAAGATATGAGTAATCAAGGTATGCGAATAAAAAACTTGGAAAAGTAGTGGAGCTTAATATTATGTTTAACATAGTCCTTGCTTATATTTTAAGTATTTTCTGTTCTACATTATTGTACGAAAATTGTTTGTTACATTTTCATTGCCTTTTTTTTTATTTGGATCGAGTAGCTGAGATACAGGTCAATGAAAGAATTGTACAATAAAGTGTATGTAATGTATTTTTTGTTCTCTTTCTCTGACGGTCTCTGTATTAAGACGGACCAAGTATCTGAAGCAGCGAAGGAATTAAAAAAAAAGAATACTACAATTTAGTAATATATAATATATGTAATTTTTTATGTGTTGTAATTTGTCATGGGTAGCGACTGTTGCGCGTCCCTAGCGGCCCCGAACAGAACCTTCCAAGTCGTGTATCGACGCGATTCAAAGATCGGGTGCGTATGCGAATTGTAAAATGAATTTTTTTAATAAACATTAGTAACTTAATTGATTATGTTGGAGGTGATTTGAGAGCGTATGTTGAAGGGGAGAATGTACTGAAGGAATGAAGGTGATGCAAATCACCTTATGTAAGTTGGAATAATTTCCAAAAATAGAGGAAATAAAAATAATGTCCTTATTGCGCTTAAAAAGCTCGGATTTGTTTGGTCCACTACACGAAATTAATTTAATTATTAATATAGCTAATAGAATAAATATATCTTGCATATGTTCCTGCAAAGCAGGCTAGTCTGGTAAATGTAAACATAGTGTTGCCTTATTAATGCACTTAACTAGGTAAGTAACATCAACAATTTTATAGCGTTCTTTCTTGGCAGCACTACCGCCCACTAGTGCAACACTAGTGCAACACTAGTGCAACACTATTGGGTAATGCAGGGCAGTGCAGGGCGGTAGTGCAACCAAGAAAAAACGCTATTATTTTCATATATTGTGATGCATAGACTAATTTATTTTCACATTTTTGAAGAACTGCTATCGAAGATATCGAAGAATCAAGCTGTACAGACGTAAAACAAAAATGAGGAAAATTAAAAGAAAATGCAAAATTGATGTATGAAGTTACACCAATAAAGAAATTTTGCCATGGTGTACAACTGGATGCTCCACAAAATATTGAAAGTATTCCAGAGCATATACTAAATAATGTTTTTCAAATTTTATTACAAAGTAAGAAATTTATGCTTAAAAAATAAAATAAATATATATATGTATATTCATACGTTAAAAGTATGTACAAAATTTTTTAGGCGCTCCAGAAAGTGAATTAAGTAAAACAATTAAAGGGTACAGAAGTTCTGTTAATAATAAGCCTGTAGCATGCATGAATGTTATAAAAAACAAATATATTTTCCTATCAAGGAAGATACGATTTTATATGTTACTCAGATAAATGATAGTATTTGTAATATTACTTTGAAAAATATGCTTCCTCAAAAGAGAGTTCTACGAACAAAAAGTGTGTATTACAGTAGAAGATGCAGTTTTATTAAGCAGTAATACTCAAACCCAAAAAAGCTGTAAGCGGTTCCACGAAAGAAAGAAAAAGATCACTACCAGTACTGCATATTCTTTCTTAACTTATATAAACAATAAAAATCCAGATTGGGATACTAAAATAAAAAAACATTTGGACAATAAATTTGAAGGTAATGCAAGTACAAGATATGGCAACATTATGTTTACATTTATCAGACTGGCCTGCTTTGTAGGAACATATGCAAGATATGTTTATTCTATTAGCTATATTAATAACTAAATTAATTTTGTGTGGTGAACCAAACAAATCCGAGCTTTTTAAGCACAAGGACATTATTTTTATTTCCTCTACTTTTTTGGAAATTATTCCAACATACATAAAGTGATTTGCCTTCAGTACATTCTCCCCTTCAACATACGCTCTCAAATCACCTCCAACATAATCAATTAAGTTACTAATGTTTATTTAAAAAATTAATTTTACAACTCGCATACGCACCCGATCTTTGAATCGCATCGATACACGACTTGGAAGGTTCTGTTCGGGGCCGCTAGGGACGCGTAACAGTGGCTACCCATGACGAATAAAGATAAAATTTTATTTTATATTAAAAATGTAATTTCTTTGTTCTATTCATTAATAAAACATGTATTTTTAATATTAATTAATTTGTATATATAAATTTAATATAAAGGATGAATACACATAAATTTAAATTATTTTAAAATATAATATTATTAAGATATTTTAGTTTTTACATTGTTGTATTAAAATTCAAAGTTTATTTATCACATTTTAAATTAAGCATAAATACATATCAGTTTTATTTTGGATGCATAGAAATTATTCGTTTATTTTATTTAATATATAAAATCATTTTATATTATTATAAATATTTTATAATTATAATTGTTTTTTTAAGTATAATAGGTATAACATTATATTTTGCTTTCTTGTTATTTATGTTATATAACATATATTTTCTAATAATTTTTTGCCACAATATTTATATTTATATTTATATTATTCAATCACATTTATATAATTTTATATCTTATCTCATTTTTCCCATTTTTTTCTTATTTTTTAATGCACTATAAATAATTTATCTTTATTATTTTTATTTTAAATTTATTTGATACAAAAATTAGCTAGAAATAAAACGGAGAAAAAAAGAGCAAGTGAGACAGGTCAGACGGCATTACTAGTTAACTTGGTTATTTCGCGCATGCGCACTCCATTTTGGCCAACACTATCATCAAAGGTGCCGACAGGGAGTTGCGCTACCGGCTACGGTATATACTGTAGTTTGGTAGGGATAACTCTCTGGGCAAGACGTGCGCCAAGGAACAGAGTGGAATTATGGAGTCCAGGCGCCGCGCTTGCGCTCGGCGGCGATCAGCCCCCTTCGACGATGCTTGATACTCCTCGAGTTCCTCTAGTAAGAATTAGGACACTGCGTGATGACTACTGATTGGTCTGCCATTAATAGGGAAGAAGTTAGTGGAAATAAGACAAAGCTATAACATCCAAGTAAAAAGTACAAAAAGTACAAGAGTGAGGAGGCTGTCTCTCTCGATCGTTCACTATAATTCTCTATTATTAGTGGACGGTGTCCTAACTCTTACTAAAAGAACTCTTATCTAGCTTATACCTGTTACAGTAGATCGGTCGGACAGCATCCGGATGATGACTGCCGGAAATGATGCCTTTATAGGGGTGTATCGTTACAAGTAATTAAATGTAAAAATAGCTTTGACAAAAAAATATCTAATATGTTTTAATATTTAATACCGTTTTTATTTTATAAAAATATGTGCGTGGCCTCCACGCGCAGCAAAAGTAAAACTTCCTAAATGTAAGAAATAGGATAGAAATAAAAAAAAAAAGACATTTCGACTGGAAAGTGACATAATAATCTGTTTTCATTTGTTGTGACTTTAGAAACGAAATATCGATGTAAATTAGGCCAGAGTCAAGTTACGCGTTAAAGTGTCTCTATAACACAAGTTGTTTGAATAGCGCATCACCTCACGCAACATACACGCAGAGTCTACGTGATCGTGACGCTCGGATCTGACGATCGGCCATAACGCTCCCGCAAAGAATTGCGTCCATAGAAATTTTATTTACTTTCGTGACGCTCGGATCTGACGGTCAGCCGTAAAGCCCGTATGAGACTACGGATTGGGATTAAAATTGGATTGAAATTTGACCAATCAAAGCAAAGCTCACTAAATTTGAGATCATTTTCTCTATTCTGATTGATTAAATTTTAATCCAATCTCAATCCCAATCCGTAATCTAATACGGATTTAACGCTCACGCGCAAAGTCGCGCCCATAGTAAAATTTTCACTTTTGTGACGCTCGGATCTGACGGTCGTCCGTAACGCCCACGCGCGGAATTGTGCCCACAGAAGTTTCACGCGATTCGACGCGGGAGCGTTACGGCCGACCGTCAAATCCGAGCGTCACAAAAAACTTCTATGGGCGCGATTAGGCGTGTAAGCGTTACGAATAACCGTCAGATCCGAGCGTCACGGAAGTGAAATCAAAAGACGCGGTAGCGTCTCACGCCAAGTATATTATAATAATTTATTAATTATTAATTAATAAAATTATTTTTTAACAAAATACAAGAGAGATACATCTTTCATGTAAGCGATTCATATCCTCCTTTCATAATATAATATATATAATAATATTATATTATTTAATTATTTTAATTTTAAGTGAGACACGCTACAGCGTATCTTTTACAGGAAGGAGAACGCTTCTCCAAAAATAAATCACTGAATTCTTTTAATAAATTAATATTATCGAAAGATTTAAATACTGGAGAAGAAAATTGATTTTTCTGATTATAATGATACAACATTGATGCACAGATATTGTATAGGAATTGAGTATCGAACCTTTTATTCGAAGGGAAGGAAAGAACGATGCCTTTATTGTTTATGAAATAATTATATTTTATTTGGCAGAATTTCATAGAATACCAACATTTGGTGCACGGGTAAGGAAAACTGCCAAAAACCTTACCAGTATTCATAAAATAAAAGTACAATGCTTATATCACTTTACAACAAGATCAAGTAAATGCACAATATAATAAAAAGGCATAAACATATGCTAGAAACGTAAATCATACAAGGATAATGCAGTAAAGGATTATATTGCATTGTTGTCATTAATAATTGAAGTTTCGTTAATTCGGTCTTATCAGGTATATTCTCTTTTGGAATGGAATTCTTAGAAAAGAAAATTGACTCTTTTTTATTTGTCTGATTACTGAGTTGAATTACTATTTCAGCTGAACACATTTACTAAGTATATAATTTCTGAAAAGAAAGATCATGTTATAATAGTATGTCGTACTTCAATCATTATTGACCGATATAAACCCACAAGTAAATGCCAAACGTACACTGAAAACTATTACTGAGTATACGCAGAAAAACACGTAAGAAAGAAAGTATTCATAATTACTGATAATTGAATAAAAGGAATATAGTTTCTCGAACAGAGAATTTCGACAGTATTTACTATTCGTATCACTGATAACAATATCTATATTGATTTTAGTCCGGCTTTGTACTCGCTATGTATTATGTTTAGGATACGCAATGTCGTACTAGTTTAACACGGTATATCACGCTCAAATCACGCGAAGTTTCACGCCTCAGGTATTACGTTGTCACGCGCCGAACACGCTATGTGTTATACGGATAGAAGCACGAATAGCTTTGTACTATTCGTCTTCTGGAAAGTTCACGAAGAAACTGAACTTCGTTTTCTGGAAGGTTCACGAAGGAACTGAGCTTTCTGGAAAAGTTCACGAAGGAACTGAGCTTTCGAGAAAAAGCCTTTAGATAGTATTAATTTATGCGCACCACAATTGTATTACTTTATGTGCGCCACAAAATGGAATCGTGATAATCTCACGATATTCTCTGTAACCAATATCCTCTGATTAGGCTTAATAGCCCGAATTTATTGTTAACCCAAGAACGGTTTTACCAAATAAAATGATAAGGTTACCTTGCAATTAGCCAAAATTAGGCTTGTTCCAGAATAGGATAACTGGAATTCTCTCATCAAAGTGTACTTATCGAGTATAAAGTCGACGTAAGAGATTCTCGTCCTTCCAAACATATATCTCGGGATTAATCGCTGCCCTCGTCTTTACTATCGGAATTCCCTCGTTCTCTCCTTCAGCAATCAGAAAGTCCAGAGACAAGGTTTCGTCTTCTCAAATTGGCACTGTAGCTGTATATAACAGCTCTGCTTCCTCAGAAGCCGGAATAATACGGATTTTACAAATATAGAAATAGCGTATCTACGCAATATCAAAGCAAACTGATATATGCTCACTCGTTGAGCGTCCGAAAAGAAGTGACGACGAGAACGTCGTTGTTTGCGCGGTAGAATCAGGGAACGCCTGCGCGTACACGTTGCGCACGAATATAGAAAGAAACACGACACATGCGCTGAATTAGACGGATGTCTCACAGCGCGACAACATCAGAAACGCTGCTCGATAGATAGCGCGCTTACGGGAGGTCGATAACAAATAGATTACACTACCCAGATAACCAAGCGTGCGATTCCCGCACAAGATACTGCTACCGTATTGTTACTGTACTGCCACGAGATGTCAGCGTACGGCGTAGCTGTACAGTATCAGTACAAAAATGATACATGATACTGATACAACGTACTGTTCTGGTACTATCATCGTACCTGTACTGCGTACTGTTCGGTTTATATGCGCAATAGAAACTGTACCATATCAGTACAGCGTACTGAGCATGTATTGAAATCTAAAATTTTATTATTTTTTAATTTTAAATACAAATAAGATATATATATATATATATATATATATATATATATAGCGTCAAATTTACATCAATTTAGAAGGACCAAAATCCATGGTCGAAATGTCTTGACAATTTAATTGGTCGAATTGTCATGACGCGATGATAGCCAATTGCAGTCGATCAATTAAAGAGTTTTTTAATTGAAAACCTAGAATACTTAACCCTTAATTAATATTCATACGTTTTTTCGGTACCTTCAAAGTGCATACGTGAGTCTGTCATCACGTTCAACGCTATTTTCTCCTATACCTTAAAGTACTTAAAAAAATCTAAAAAAATTTATGAAACATTTGTCTACATTATAGTTGACAATTTTAGTCATTATTTTGATAAATATTGTTATTTAATATCTTCCGACAGGCTCTTGCAAGTTTTATTGTTACGAACAGATATATCACTTTATAGCTCGGACACCGTAAACCTATGTATGCACTTTAAGGATTAATTATAATTATTTTTATAATTAATTAACTGAAGCGGCGGAAACACGCGGGCAAAAACAGCGGCAGTGAGGACGTATGAATTATTACGTGCCGATTCCCGATGTTGAAACTCCAACGTGTGAAAACAAGTAAGTTTTGTATAATTTATAGAGCTTTATATTTTTTTATATCTTTTTTTTGCGAATTGTATTATTTTGAAAGTAATCTCATTATTTTTTTTCTACAGCATTTCGTTGGATCGTTGCGCGGTTCGTATACTCAGCAGACGATACGCGCTGACAGCTACGGAATACAAATTCCTCGAAATTGGTATCAACGTGGGTCCACCAAGCTACGTGGAGATCGCCATTGGAGATCCTCGCCGAGGAAAGGAACTGCTGTTGTCTCTCGAAACGTGGAAGGCGCTATACGAGCAACGGCAAAAATATCAGAATTTTCTTCGCAATGACTTCAAAGATATCCTATGTTTTATAAACGTTGGACCACTAACGGTGAGAGTTTGTACGGTTAATAACATCAAACTCATACGTCTCGAATCTGCAAACGTATGCTTGAGAATGACCGAATCGACGTTGCATCGTATGTTCGATCTCGATTGGTGCATCGATGTGAGATTCGATCATTTGATCAGAATACTTGCGACGGTCGATGCAAAGTTTGCGCTGTTCTCCGATATCGCGTCCACTGTGAAAGATCCCAAGGAAACGTCGAATGTAATATACGCTAGCGATGCGTTTAATACGAATCAGATCATCGATTGTGAGCTCGCAGCTTTAGTTTTTAGCACGTAAGATATATTATGTAAAAGAAGAGTTAAATAAACAGGCTTTTCTTACACCCTAAAACAAACGATGTATTTTTCTTTTGCCTGCCATTGTAGTGCGAGACATATTTTATTTTAATTTCTTTTCGTTGGAAGGGGCTGTCCGTTTTTAAACTGTTACCATTTCTTTCTCTGGTGACATTTTACCCCGCTTCGTTCTGCAACCGTCGTTGCAGAACCGAGAATTCAGTTTCGTCGAGTCCGCGAAACCAAACGTTCGAAAGTTCGAAAGTTTTAGTGTCAAACAATTATGGTGCAGTACATAGAAGTACTTATTCCGAGGGAGGGCACGGTACGGAAGACACAGTGACAGAGTATAGTGAATAGTGACATAATATAGTTTTTTAAATATGTTTTTTTTTCTGTTTAGCAGATGCAGCTAAATATACAGGTCGTGACGGATGAGCGGTTGGTGCGGGTGCGCATTGCACGGGAACACGTGAGTCTTATTTTTCGTGTGTGCGCGCGTGTTTTGAAAAAAAGTACAATAATATTTTATATATATTAATTTTACAGCTGTGGATGAGTTACGTGATACCGGGATTTATAAATATAGCTCACCGGCGTTGGATCCGAGAGGATAGGCGAGATGAGAGAGAGATGTGCGATTACCGAGAAACATCTCGATACGCGCTACTCAAACTTTTCGGAGAGGATACCTCCGACGAGGAAGAAAATGAAATCTGGTAAAATAATCGCTTTTTAATAAAAAAATTTTGAATTTTTATTAACTATATTAATCATATTGCATTTGTATGTTTCAGGTGAAGATCCTCCGGATAAATTGATTCTCCATATAAATTATTTAATTTTTATATTATAAATTTTTTTGAAATAAACAAAAAATTAAATAATTATAATATTTATTTATTTCCCTTCCTTCTCCCTGCCTTAAAAATAGTTTAATTATATATAATAAAATATATTTATTATGGGGGGACGGGAGCGAGAGAAACTGCGCGCGAGAGAGAACGCGAACGGGGGACGGGAGCGAGAGAACGCGCGCGAGAGAGAACGCGAACGGGGGACGGGAGCGAGAGAAAGACTGCGCGCGCAAGAGAACGCGAACGGGGAACGGGAGCGAGCGAGAGACTGCGCGCGCGAGAGAACGCGAACGGGGGACGAGAGCAAGCGAGAGACTGCGCGCGAGAGAGAACGCGAACGGGGGACGGGAGCGAGAGAGAGAACGCGCGCGAGAGAGAACGCGAACGGGGGACGGAAGCAAGCGAGAGACTGCGCGCGAGAGAGAACGCGAACGGGGGACGGGAGCGAGAGAGAGAACGCGCGCGAGAGAGAACGCGAACGGGGGACGGGAGCGAGCGAGAGACTGCGCGCGAGAGAGAACGCGAACGGGGGACGGGAGCGAGAGAACGCGCGCGAGAGAGAACGCGAACGGGGGACGGGAGCGAGCGAGAAACTGCGCGCGAGAGAGAACGCGAACGGGGGACGGGAGCGAGAGAGAGAACGCGCAACGTCATAATCGAATGGCACCGCAAAAACGTGACCCAGTGAACCTGTGACCCACATGTTCACCAAAAAAACCTCAATAAATTGCCTTAAAAGACATGTCTGAAGAGGACATTGCGGCGGTAGGCATGCACAGCGGGGGTCTCCGAGACTCACAGGCCAACTTTCTTATCCGGCGTTTTATTGTTTCCCTTTTTTACCCCGTATATCTCGGAGTTTTTTTTAGAAATTTTCTTAAAATAAATATATAAATATTAAATAATTATCTATTCCCTTTCTCTTAGATAGTTCTCCTATACAGAAAAATAAAGAGAAGAGACCGCGACGGTTAAGTCGCATAAAATTTTGGTCGAGTACCTACGTCGCGTGACCATCGATGCTCGGCCATCCGCAGTGCGAGATGATATTCGTTTATAAATTCTGTCATCGACGTTCGTCGATACCCATAGAAATTGAGTCGCGTTGCCGCGCTTATGCCGTCTAGTGTTTATAAAATCTAGCAGCCTGTCATCGGCGCTCGCCTTTGTAACGCGCGACGCCATAGCCGAATGGCGCCGCCGCGAAACACCGATAAGCGGCAATTCCTACAAAGAAAAGTGAAAAGGACCGCGGTGTCACGCTAGTCGCAGGTCGTAAATTATAGCCGCCTGCCATAGGCGCTCGCTCGCATTTGATAAGTGTGAAATGATATCTGTTTATAAATACTATCGGCCGAACATCGACGCGAGGCTGCATTTGTTTATCAAACATGTCCCGACGCGCTCGCCTAATCCACCCCCCTCTCCCCCCCTCCCCCAACCTTATGCTAGGAACGCAGATCACCCCCCCCCGCACCATATGGTGGGAACGCAGACCCCCCCCCCCCCGCCGCACCCCCCCGGAGGACGGTGCACTAAAGTCCCCCCCCCCTCCCGCCCGGCAGACCCCGCGGCCGCGAGTCCTTCCCCCGCCCCTCACCCCCCCTGAGATCCCCGGCCTAGAAGTCTCATATCTATGCTACTGATCATATTAGACAGTTTTATATGCAAGACGTCAAACAATGGATAAGATGATGAGCAGCTCCTAAATTATCAAAAATTCATATGGACCCAAATAACTTTATGAGAATGAAAGTTAAATATGCCGTACAAGTACTTAGTAACCATGTATGTGCAGAACTGTGTACACAGATGTTTGTCGGTCTTCTTCCGACTGAAGTCGTTGGAACTATAGATTTAATTGATCATTTTGATAAGTTGTTCGATATGTTAAATTCGTCCGCCGTAAATAATCCTAAAGAACATGGAAAAGTTTTTACCGGAAGTGAAAAACAAATGCAATTTTTGCAAGAAATCTTATAAAAAGTATTAAAGTAGTTAATAATAATAATAATGGTAAATATGTAAAAGTTAAATGCTTTGAATGCTGGCAGATAACAATTAATAGCATCATTCAGCTTTGGGAAACATTAAAAAATCATAATTTTCCATATCTCCGAACACGTAGATTGAATCAAGATTGTGTCGAAAATTTTTTTGGTTCCGTTCGGAAACAAGGCGGTAATTGTCTTAATCCGACACCTATACAATTTAAGCGCGCCTTTAAAAAACTTTTTAGTACAACATTATTAAAACATTCGGATACGCAAAATTGTGCTTCTGATAATGATGATATGTTAAATCTTATTGGAACGTTAGATAATAACAAAGAGTCCACTGTTTCGGAATTTACTGCTTCATCATCGGCGCATAACATTTTAAATATTCCGACTCATGAATATTGTTCAATGGATCTGCCAGAAGAAAACGCATTTAAATATGTTTGCGGATTTTTAATTAAAAGATGTACAGCAATACATTCTTGTGATATATGTACAAAATATATGAATGATAATATGGCTGTCTTAGATAATACAACATATTATATTGTTTTTTTCGAGCCTATGAAAACGAAGAAGGAAATTTGTTTGGGAAATTAAACATACCAAGTAATGACTTTTGTTATTATATTCATAAATTAGAAGAAGTATTTGTAAAAAATTTTGAGAAGAATTGTTTCCAGAAAAATATTGGCAATTATTTATACCAATTAACATAAAATATAACTTTTGAACCGCCATGTACAAATTTCCCTACTTTATTTTTGATGAAATTATATCTTCGTATGCGTATATATTGCACATTATCGCTGCATAATAAATCGTGCAAACGGGTTACCACAAAAAATAAGAAACTTTTAAACGTTTCCCATTTATAAATTTTCTTCTTATAATGTTTAATTGTTATGTTGAGTTATGTTTTACGGGCATATTTTAATTATTGAGGCTACTGTTTCATTGATTTTTATTCTTCTAATAGATTGTGATATATTACTTACCCAGTATTGTGTGTTCATTTATTGCATGTTTTGTTTGCTTGCAAATAACATTTTATATAACTTTGCGTGTTTCTGTATTGCATTTTGTTTATTTTCAAATTGTATTGTTTAACTTATATTATATTTAATAATGTATTGATTGTGTATTGTTGCGTTTTACATTTTACTTTTAATTAATGGCAACATGTATGTGCAATTTTTTCAGTTGCGTTAATATTGATATTGTGTTTTGATATTATGCGTTCATATTGTGCGTTGAAATTATGCGTTACTATATATGTATTAATATGTGTGCATTAAGGGGAGATATACACCTAGGAGGCCGAAAAAAAGGTCATTTTTGCGAATTTTTTTAAGGAAAACTATTTGAAATTTCGGATTGGGAGTTTTTCTATCTAAAAGTATACACATTCAAGAATATGTCCAATTTTTTTTTATTAAAAAAATCAAAAATTGACGAGGTTGTGGTATAACCTTTGGAGCGCCGTAAAAAAATCCGGGTAAACGGTACCCACTGGCGTTTCTTCAAAAATCATCTGAAACAAAAAAAACCAAAAAGATTATTAAATTAGATACTATAATCTAGTACTTGTCATAGCCGATTTTGAAAATATCGATTTATGACAAAATGGCGGACGTTTGAACATAACATAGCGATTTTTCGACCAAAAATCAGTTATTATTTTGCCTATAAAACAAAAACTAAGCAACGAAAAAAAAAATCCTATGACAAGTACTAGATAATGATGTACAGAATAACCACAAAAAAAATTCAAGGCGATCGGTTCATTGGTTTTCGAGAAATTTTGGGTACCGATTTGAAAAACGTGGTTTTGAGAAAAACGCGTTTGAAAATTTGGGAATGAATAAATCATGAAATTTGTCAACTTACATGGAATCATCGATACCAGCTCCATAGTGTAGGTCTTCTGCAGTCAACGGAATGTTCATATTGGCTAAATTTTGTTGTCGGCGCCGTATTCGTCCTTCTTTCGTCTGTTCTTGCGCTTGCAGCTCGGCTTTCGCTATGCGAGTTTCGTCTTCTTGCGCAGCGTACAAGTGCGCGCCCGATCCGACCGATATTCCTAACACGTTCATGACTTCTAACAATGACGTGAAACCATTGTTGAACGTGCATGTTGCAAGAAATGCAGCAATGTTAACAATTTTGGCCCCGCTGTGCATCGTTTTTGGAGCTATCTTCCAAATCAGTTGGTTGAAGCTCTCATTGCTGTTTTGTGTGTATCCGCCAACACAGCGTTCCAACAATTTGTCATTGCTGAGGTTTTCGTAAATTGGTTTGATGGAATCTAACACCGTTTTTGGCAATGCTGAATAATCGTGACGGAAATTCTTCAGTTCTCCTTTAGCTTTCGCTTGTTGCGCTCTCGGAGACGGTTCACTCTCTCGGCTGTAACTTCGTTATTTATCGAGATATTGACTTGCAATTTTAACCAGATATTTTTGAGACCTCAAGCTTCAAGAAAATGCAAAAAAAATCGATTTTTTTGACCATGCTAGGTGTATATCTCCCCTTAATAAACTTTTATACATTACGTTACTTATTAAATTTTATATTGTGTATGTTACATAAATTCATGTATTCGTGTGTGTTAAATATATATATGTATGTATATATATATATATATATATATATATATAACATTAACATTATTTTAACCACCTTTAACTGCAATAATTAAATTATTTATATTCAACTAATTAATAATTTTTAAAATAAGTAATTTACCTGAGACTAATTATTTATTATTGAAAAAAATTTATAATTATTTTTCACTACTTATTAATTTTTGAATAAGTAGTAATTATTTTTGACACGTTATTAGTTATTTTAATAAAAAAAATTTATTTTTACTAATTACCGGTTTGCAAAAAAAATTAATTTATTTTTATCTAAATAACTTTCACGAACTAGAAATTTTTCTCTGACAAATTACGAATTTTTTAAGTAATCTGTAATTCATTTTACCTAAATATTATTAATTTTTATGCAATTAGTAATTTTTTGTTACTAATTACTAATTTGCTAATTTAATAAAAATTTAATTTGTTGTTATTGCTAATTTTGTAAATAATTAAAAAATAAAAAATAATTTTTTTTGCCATTCCCTGCTTAACACTACAAAATGCGTAATATCAGTATAAAATTATCTATTTTAAAAAAGGTAAAAGAAGGCGCCAAGTACACGCAATGTATTTTGTAAATTAAAAAATCCTAGTTTTATTTCTCTTTAACAAAATTATATCACAAAATTACGTTACCTAGCTCAACTTAAATGATGTGTATAAATAAAAAAAATCCAACCTAAGTGATAGTAACTTTAATTTCTCCTTAACAAAATTATTATATCACAAAATTATGTTACCTCTCAACCCAAATGACATGTATTTGAAAAAAAGATGTGAAATCGCACTAATTTAAATTGCACTAATTGCAAAAAGAATATATATATATATTGCTTTAAAAAATAATTGTTGTGCAACTACTTTTAAAAAATAAATTCCAAGTAGTACATATTTTTGCGTTCCCATTCAAGGGTCTTCCTATTTTAATCTAAGTGATAATAGCTTCTTAATTCTCCTTAACAAAATTATAATATTACAAAGAATCATTTTGATCACAAAAAATTTAAGAGGTACCAGTACAAAATAAAAATATTTAATTAAAATAAAATAAATAAATTTTTTTGGCGCTGCTAAACTTCAAAATTTAAACATTAAAATTAAATTATACATAAGTGAACAACGTTTCGGCTCACGTTTAGAGCCCTTATCAAGTGCCGTCTGAAATATATGAAAATCGCGATGTAACACCATAAAAAATATAAATTAGAAATTAGTCATAAAAACAAAGAGCATTACCTAATCATCAATAAGACTCGTCATATGTTAATCAAGACCGCCTTGCGTTCATGGGAATGTCCCAGCATTGTCACAAAGCACAACTACGGGAAATCACTTATATAAAACCAATATACGGAGAGAAAAATGCGACAATCGATTCTTACGTGTCTTAAATATTAAAACTCGGGACACTTTTAAAAGTGAAGAGCAGTTTTTCCATGCTACCGGGCGCGTCCACAGGTTGCGGATAGTGGAACGTCCAGGGAGAGTATCCCTCTGGATAGTCGTGAATAACAATCGGAGACTCTGTTTCTGGGCGGAATAAGCGATCGCGAACAAGGGAATCAAAACCCAAAACCACAATGGAAGAGAGCAGTATAAACAGATTTACCCCAGGAGGTAACCCAGAAATGGGGAATCCTTCCACTTTCTCGGAAGTGGCTGAGCTCCGATCGGATTCTGGGGGAGGCTCAATATTTCTTGATTCGGAGAAGCCGACAGTGGGACACTTGGCTGTCGGAACCACTCCACAAACGTCAAGTGAGACAATGGAGACTGATACTCCGGCAGGCGGGAGAGGTCCGCGGAGTATCTCATCTCGGCTGGAGAAAGTACAGATCGACAAGGCGACCGATGACGAGCAATCGCTTAAAGATGGCAGTGTTGACTATATGGATTCCGACGCTGAGAGAGATTTTCTCGACTCAGAGGCCGACACAGCTTGTCAGGAGGAAACAAAATCCAAGAAGAAAGAAATAACGGCAGCTCAAAAGGCTAGAAAAGCCTACAGAAATGCCCTGTCATTTCTGAAAAAGATGAACAGTAAAAAAGATGAAGAACTGACCGCCAGCGACAGGGAGCTCATCAAAGTGAATAAAAAGAAGGTCTCCAAATTTGAAGCCAAACATCAGCAACAAAAATTGGAGACGATCACCGAAGAACACAAGGTAGCAAGAACTAAACCGGCAAAAAAGCTACAGAGGTCCAACGCTACGGTGGAATCTCCAAAGCCGGAAAAACCCAATTTGCCACCTTCCGAAAGGAAAACGGTAAAAAGTGTGCAATCGAGCAACGGAGAGGAAAGTAAAGCGAAAAAGGTCAAACCCTCGATAAACTTTGATTTGCCCGAGAAACGTCGGATTGCCATCATAGATCGTTCTGATCCGGATGGCAAGATGACGGCCGAAAGGTGGATGGAGGTAGAATCGAGGATCCTGCTGGCCATAGCCGAGCTGGATAGCGACGGTTGCGAGGAGGTTGATTTTGACGGGGCTGGCTGGGAAAAGGGAGTCAAAGTCGTTGGGTGCAGCAACAGAAAGTCACGCGACTTTTTAACGCAAGTCATCGACGGCTGCGGCGAACTCTGGCAGGGGGCCCAACTCGAGGTCATTCAGATGTCGCAACTGCCGCTGAGAAAGAAAATCTCACTGTGGATCCCACCGCCGGTTTCGGAGGGGGACGATACCGTGGTGAAAATTTTGGGAAAGCAAAACAGAGGCCTGAAAACCCAAAGCTGGAGGATCATTTCATCGGCTAAAAGCCAAAATGGCAAAAGAAAGGACTTCGTCTTTACGATCAATGGCGAGTCCTTGGAGTCTCTCAGGAAGTCAAAAGGAAGCATCAAATTTGGTTCGGATACGCTGAAAGCGAGGCTTCCAAATGACAAGAGACGGCCAGGACTTCGGGTGGTTCAGATTAATCTGAATCACTGCGAGGCGGCCACGGAGGATTTGATGCTGCTCATGACTGAAAAGAATGTGGACGTAGCTCTGGTCCAAGAACCCTGGCTTGCAAAGGACAGAGTTCGAGGACTGAGGACCAAAGAGTATACCCTGCTACATTCTCAGACTGCAGGTAAGAAAAGAACGTGTATAGTGGCAAAGAGATCCCTAAAACTCACACTACTAACACAATATAGCACAAATGACCTGACCGTGGCAACCTGCGAGAGCCAGGGAAACACAAAACTTCTTTTGGCTTCCGCATACATGCCATACGATGAGGCTGAACCACCACCGGAAACCGTCCAAAACCTGGTACTTAAAGCCAGGAAGCAGGTCAGACAACTGGTGATAGGATGCGATGCCAATGGACATCAATGGGGAAGCAAGGACATAAATGAGAGAGGTGAGTCAATAATGGATTTCATTCTCACAAATAACCTGACCATTTGCAATAAAAACAATATACCGACTTTTGTAAACAAGGTTAAAGAAAAGGTGATAGATCTGACCTTGACCACAGGCGAAGAGGGGTTGATAGTTGAGGACTGGAGGGTCTCCTTAAAACGATCCTTCTCAGATCATAGGAGAATCCTGTTTAGTATAAACCGCGCAGTCCCAATTAGCAAGCCCTTTAGGAATCCCAAAAGAACGAATTGGGAAATGTTTAGTAAACTCGTGGATGGGGGACCAAGGGTCCAAATGTCAGAGTACCCATCAATCGAGGGAATAGAGATTTTAGTTAGTGAACTAGAAGATGCATTGATGAGAACATTCAAAAAATCTTGCCTTGTTAGCCGCTTGCGCAAGGCCACCAAACCCTGGTGAAATGGGGAGCTCAAGCAACTAAGGACGGAAACAAGGAAGCTCTACAACAATGCAAAAAAGGACAAAACAGAAGAGAGCTGGGAAAAGTATAAAACCAGTTTCAATGAGTTTAAGTATAAAATAAGAGAAGCAAAATGGGAATCGTTTAAGGAGTTTAGTGAATCCCTTGTGAATACTAGCGAAGCTGCAAGGCTCAAAAGGGTGTTATCGAAGGATCCAGTGATCCCAAGTAACATCATGAAGCCGAATGGCTCGTGGACTGAATCCAATAGCGAGACCCTGGATCTTCTTATGAACACCCATTTCTCTGGATGTGGGAACATCAATTACAAAGACGTAAGAAAGGATTGTTCCCGCAAACAAAAGAAATTGATGACCCCCGTAGAGAGAAAAACGAGGGTGGAAAAGATTATCACAGAGGAGAGAATACTATGGGCGGTGCATTCTTTTGGCCCGTACAAGTCTGCGGGTTTGGATGGAATACTGGCTATCATGCTACAAAAATCTCTGAGCAGCATCATTGGGATGCTAAAGAAAATCTTCGTGGAATGTCTTGAATTAGGCTACATATCAAGAAGATGGAGTTAAGGGTGGCGTTCATAGCCAAGGCTGGTAAACCGAGTCACACTACGCCAAAAGATTTTAGGCCTATTAGTTTATTGTCGTTTCTGTTGAAGACACTAGAGAGACTGATAGACACGCATATAAAAGAGATCACAAATATAGAAAATCTGTGCAAAATGCAACATGCTTATCTCAAAGGTAAATCAGTTGAAAGTGCATTACACGTGGTTGTCGGAACAATTGAAAAATCCCTCAGGGACAAGGAATACACCTTGGCTGCATTCCTGAACAGAGGAAGCTTTCAATAATGTCAAAACTAAATCTATAAAAGAGGCCTTAAAAACATTGGGGGTAGAGCATATGGTCACGGAGTAGGTGATAAAGATACTGGAAAGCAGAGTTATTACCTCTAAAATAGAAAACAGCTCTACTAGTAAGAAGGCAACAAGAGGCACACCGCAAGGAGGAGTGATATCACCGCTACTGTGGTTGATTGTGATAAACAAGATCCTAACAACCTTTAAGGAGAAAGGAATCAAAATGATAGCATATGCAGATGATGTAGTCATACTTATCACAGGCAAATACTTGTCTACAATCAGTGAAATCATGGAGTCTGCGCTAAAAGAACTATCAAAGTGGGCAAGAGAGAACGGCCTAGGGGTAAACCCAAGTAAGACCGAGCTCATTCTGTTGACGAGAAAGTATAAAATACCCAAATTTACACCCCCAAAATTGGAAGGAAGGGCACTCACACTTTCAAAGGAAACTAAATACCTCGGAATCATCCTAGACTCCAAACTCTCATGGAAAAAGAACGTGGAAGAAAGGATAAAGAAAGGAATGATTGCTTACTATGCATGTAAGAAAATGTTTGGAAAAAAATAGGGTCTGATGCCGCACATCATACACTGAATGTACACTGCCGGTAATAAGACCAATCATTACATAGGAGCATTAATCTGGTGGGAAGCTATGAATAAGGAGGTAAATAAAAAGAGCCTCACCAAGGTGCAAAGGCTTGCAGCCCTGGGTATCACAAGAGTGAGGAATAACACAGCACAAGCTGCATTAAAGGCAATTCTGAACCTACAACCTACAACCACTCGATTTGTACATTAAAGGCCAGGCAGCAAAAGGAACCGTAAGGCTCAGGGAGTCAAATCTCTGGAAGCCGACTAACTATGGATTTAAGAATACTGGAAGAGATCGGAAAGCTGAGTAGTAACAAAGGACCAAACTTATTGAATAATCCAACGGACTACTTAGTTGCCAGATACAATTTTGAAGGGTGTGTTAACATACACATTCCCTCCAGGGAGGACCTACTTAGTTGCCAGGTACAACTTTGAAAGGTGTGTTAACATACACATCCCCTCCAGGAAGGACTGGGATGATAACTCAGTAATAAATGAACATGAGACATCAGTCTATACTGATGCCTCCGTAACCAAAACGGGCACAGGCATTGGAATCTACTCTGAGGCGCTCAACATCCAAAAGTCATACAGACTAAAAAATGACTGCCGCGCCATACAGGCAGAAATCTGTGCAATAGGGGAGGCAGCTAGGCTAATCAGGGCAAGCGGCAAACCATTAGAAAATGTTATAATTTACTTTGACAGTCAGGCTGCGCTCAGAAGTATTGCATCAAAAACGGTGAGATCAAAGGTAGTGATGAGTTGCCAAGAAGCACTGTCCTAGATCCGTGGCGACGGGGTCGGTCTGCGCTGAGTCCCTGGCCACAGAAACGTAATAGGGAACACATGCGCGGACGGACTAGCAAAGCTGGGGGCGAGGGGGAGCGGTGCGGAGGTTATAGACTCCCCACTACCACCGATCAGTTCACTGAAGGATGCCATAAAAGAAATCACATCGGAGAAACAAAAAGAAATTTGGCAAAACCGGAACGATTGCGGTATAGCCCGAAATCTATGGCCCAAGATAGACAACAGTAGGACTGGGCAACTACTGAAACACAAGAAAAACCTGGTTCGCATAGCGGCGGGAGTTATCACAGGAAACTGTGCGGTCGGAGTGAACCTCCAGAAATGGAAAATCACAAATGACAACTACTGCAAAGAATGCAACAAGAAAGAAGAAACAATTGAGCATCTACTGTGTCGGTGCCCAGCCCTAGTAAACCGACGCCTCCAGATAATGGAACAGGAATTTCTGGATGGATTGGAAGACGCAGCAGAAATGGAGATTAATAAAATAATGAACTTCGCACGGAACTGGAAATGTTTTCGGAGCGAGGTGGTAAAGAAGGGTTAAGGGTTAATTGCAGAGTATCACAATGGACCTCAGGTCTCCGAGTGAACGGTCACTATAGATGACCACACCCTTTTACCTAACCTAACCTAACCTAAATATTAAAATTCCACCACCAAGCATCTTAAATTTGAGACTCTCCGATATGCGATGTTATGCGAGTGGAAGTACTTAGGAGACTGAACACTTACAAAGGAAAAGAATCAAAGAGTCAAAAGGTTGCCAAGAGAACTGACAAATATAAACAATTAAACCGACGAGATGACACCGTCGTATACTGGGTTTAGATTATTTGTGTCTCTCTGAAGATTAATAACGTTGTTGTGTTTTTTAATAAAAAACATTTCAGCAATCTTTCTCTTTTTCGTATTATACTCCTTATGTAAAATCTTAGGCTCTGACCACTTAAAATGATGGTTATTGTGTAATCTGTGTTTGCTCGCACAACAGAGTGATTTCTGAAATGCTTCTTGATATTATTACAATGCTCCTTGATTCTAGTCTTGAGATGTCTCTTAGTTTGCCCTATATAAGAAGCCTCACAGCTTCCACAATCAATCTGATAAACAATATTGGTTTCTTTGTTCTTTGTTAATCTATCCTTACCTTTTTTGATAACGGTGTTAAGCTTCTTCGGTATCGTGTATAATACTTCCAGTCCAAAATTTTTTAAGGTACGACATATACCCTCGCTTAAGCCCTTGATATACGGGATTGTTATATGATTACGCGTGTTAAAAGAAACATATGAGAAACTATCGCCACTATCTTTTCTGTTCTTCAATTGCAATAATCTATTATGTATATGCTTATTCACTAACTTGGTTGGAAAACAATTATTTATAAGAATGTCTTTCACAATTTTGACATTTGCATGATGGAACCAATCATCAGATAACAAAACAGCACGGTCAACCAAGTTAGTTATAATGTTAATTTTATATTTATGTGGATGATTGGAAAAGTAATTTATATATCGTCCCGAAAAGGTCGGTTTTCTGTACCAGTTCGTAATTAGCCTCTCACCATCTCTTATGACTAATGTATCAAGAAACGGTATTGAGTTATCAACCTCGGTTTCGAAGGTGAACTGTAAACGGGGGTTGTAGTTATTAAAGACGTCAAGCATCGAATTGACCGCGTTCTTCGGCACTATGGCAAAAATATCGTCCACATACCGAAGGAAAACCCGAATCTCAAAATTCAGAAGGCTAATACAGTGCGTCTCCAAGTCATCCATAACTATGTCAGCTAAGATCGGTGAGGGAGGAGATCTCATGGGGCTACCAAATATATGTTTATAGAATTGATCATCGAAACTGAAACTGGTGGACTGCAAAATCAACTCGATAGGGTAGAGAAGCTGTGTCAAATTAAGTTTTTTTTTATGTTGAGAAATGTGGTGCCACCGCTTCCTGACACCCTCACACACCAACTCATTCGGGATGTTAGTGAATAAAGTCCTGACATCATGCGATATGAGGATCTCGTCGGTACCGATGTCCGCATTCACAATCATCTTCGCAAAAGACTAATTTTTAATGTGAGATCGCGGTTTAGGAATAGATTTTTGTAAAATGTTTTGCATAAAGCTCGCAACATTATATAGTAAACTACCAATAGCTGATACAATAATGCGCAACGGGTACTCAGCTTTGCGTATCTTCGGTAAACCGTAACAACGCGGCAGATTCCCATTCGTGCAATTCAAACGTTTGTAATCTTGGTAGTCAATGATGTCGTTATCAAGTCAAGACTTTACTAATTGGTTCAGTTTACTAGTAACCTATTTAATAGGATCATTCTTAATTTTTTTATATGTAGATGTGTCATTCAATACTTCCGTCATACGATTAATGTAATCAGATTTATTCATAATAACCGTAATTTGCCCTTTATCAGCCCTGGTGACAAGAACATCATCGTTTTCACACAAAAAGTTTTTACATTTTGTAAATTCGTTCGAGATATAACGCTCGGTATAACTAACATGTCTGCTCTTGTTTAAGAAAAGCTGAAGAGAGTTCGCTACTGCACCACGTATTCCACTGACCATGTTCGGAAGTATCCTGTGGTATACCGGTGTCGCGTTTAAATAAAAATGATAGGCTCAATTCTGCTATGGAGATCATTATGAAGATCGAGGTTAATAACCACAGGATTCTTCCGAACATGGTCAGTAGAATACGTGGTGCAGTAGCGAACTCTCTTCAGCATTTCTTAAACAAGAGCAGACATGTTAGTTATACCGATTGTTATATCTCGAACAAATTTACGAAATGTAAAAACTTTTTGTGTGAGAACGATGATGTTCTTGTCACTAGGGCTGATAAAGGGCAAATTACGGTTATTATGGATAAATCTGATTACATTAATTGTATGACGGAAGTATTGAATGACACATCTACATATAAAAAAATTAAGAAAAATCCTATTAAACAGGTTACTAGTAAACTGAACCAATTAGTAAAGTCTTGGTTTGATAACGACATCATTGACTACCAAGATTACAAACGTCTGAATTGCACGAATGGGAATCTGCCGCGTTGTTACGGTTTACCGAAGATACGCAAAGCTGAGTACCCGTTGCGCATTATTGTATCAGCTATTGGTAGTCCACTATATAATGTTGCGAGCTTTATGCAAAACATTTTACAAAAATCTATTCCTAAACCGCGATCTCACATTAAAGATAGTTAGTCTTTTGCGAAGATGATTGTGAATGCGGACATCGGTACCGACGAGATCCTCATATCGCATGATGTCAGGACTTTATTCACTAACATCCCGAATGAGTTGGTGTGTGAGGGTGTCAGAAAGCGGTGGCACCACATTTCTCAACATACCAAACTTAATTTGACACAGCTTCTCTACCCTATCGAGTTGATTTTGCAGTCCACCAGTTTCAGTTTCGATGATCAATTCTGTAAACATATATTTGGTAGCCCCATGAGATCTCCTCCATCACCGATCTTAGCTGACATAGTTATGGATGACTTGGAGACGCACTGTATTAGCCTTCTGAATTTTGAGATTCGGGTTTTCCTTCGGTATGTGGACGATATTTTTGCCATAGTGCCGAAGAACGCGGTCAATTCGATGCTTGACATCTTTAATAACTACAACCCTCGTTTACAGTTCACCTTCGAAACCGAGGTTGATAACTCAATACCGTTTCTTGATACATTAGTCATAAGAGATGGTGAGAGGCTAATTACGAACTGGTACAGAAAACCGACCTTTTCGGGACGATATATAAATTACTTTTCCAATCATCCACATAAATATAAAATTAACACCATAACTAACTTGGTCGACCGTGCTGTTTTGTTATCTGATGATCGGTTCCATCATGCAAATGTCAAAATTGTTAAAGACGTTCTTATAAATAATTGTTTTCCAACCAAGTTATAACTAATTCACTAATTAGTGAATAAGCATATACATAATAGATTATTGCAATTGAAGAACAGAAAAGATTGTGTCAATAGTTTCTCAGATGTTTCTTTTGATACGCGTAATCATATAGCGACCCCGTATATCAAGGGCTTAAGCGAGGGTATATGTCGTACCTTAAAAAATTTCGGACTGGAAGTATTATACACGACGATACCGAAGAAGCTTAACACCGTTATCAAAAAAGGTAAGGATAGATTGACAAAGAACAAAGAAACCAATATTGTTTATCAGATTGATTGTGGAAGCTGTGAGGCTTCTTATATAGGGCAAACTAAGAAACATCTCGAGACTAGAATCAAGGAGCATTGTAATGATATCAAGAAGCATTTCAGTAATCACTCTGTTGTGCGAGCAAACACAGATTACACAATAACCATCATTTTAAGTGGTCAGAGCCTAAGATTTTACATAAGGAGTGTAATACAAAAAAGAGAAAAATTGCTGAAATGTTTTTTATTAAGAAACACAACAACGTTATTAATCTTCAGAGAGACACATATAATCTAAACCCAGTATACAACGTTGTCATCTCGTCGGTTTAATTGTTTATATTTGTCAGTTCTCTTGGCAACCTTTTGACACTTTGATTCTTTTCCTTTGTAAGTGTTCAGTCTCCTGAGTACTTCCACTCGCATAACATCGCATATCGGAGAGTCTCAAACTTAAGATGCTTGGTAGTGAAATTTTAATATTTAAGACACGTAAAAATTGATTGTCGTATTTTTCTCTCCGTATATTGGTTTTATATGAGTGATTTCCCGTAGTTGTGCTTTGTGACAATGCTGGGACATTCCCATGAACGCAAGGAGGTCTTGATTAACATAAGACGAGTCTTATTGATGATTAGGTAAAACTCTCTGTTTTTACGACCAATTTCTAATTTATATTTTTTATGGTGTTACATCGCGATGTTCATATATTTCAGACGGCACTTGATAAGGGCTCTAAACGTGAGCCGAAACGTTGTGCACTTATATATAATTTTAGCCAGGTAGTCGAGTAATAAAAAATTGAATTTGTTTTTAATCACTTGCGGATAAAGGTTTCTTTATATTAAAATTAAACGTTAGTATCCCTGGTAGAAATTGCCTTGCCAGCGCCACGACACTTGTCAGCGCCATGCAAGTTTGCCACGCCACAGCCTTATCTTAAAAAAGTAGAAAGAGCCATATCAGGGCCATGTCCGCGCCTAATGTGGCATTTACATAAAATTGAACGGGCGCAAGTCTGAATTTGACTAAGTTTCTAATGCGATCCACACTTGCGCCACATTAGGTGCTGTCGAGATTCTTCTTTTTGGCTTCTAGATCGACTTCTTAATTGTTTTAGAAATTTGTACGTTAAAATTGAGACAGGATTATTTTATCCTTCACCTGCCGCGGCCGGGGTCCTTCGGCTGGCAGGGCTCTACTAATTTATCTGGCAATAAATGATAATAAATAATAATAAATAATAATAAATAATAATAAATAATAATAAATAATAATAAATAATAATAAATAATAATAAATAACAATAATAAATAATAAATAATAATAAATAAATGGTAAATGAATAATTTGGGTTCAGTAATAAATAATAAATAATTAAATTGGGCGCTAATCAGTTTTAGAAGAACTGATAGGCTACAACTACATTTATCGTAACGCTTTGATCGTGATCGTAGGCAATGAAGTCGTCGTAAACCGCGTATATCTATGCCAATATATATCTATATGTTTCGAAACGGTCGGGAGCAAGGAAGTCTGAGGCGAGTGGATCGAACGAGTCGAAGCTCTGGTAAAAGTGAGCTTTATTTCACTAATATATATACATGATGACTTAGCGTATCAGCGCGTGAATTGTGGATGGGGCTTTATCTTTAGATTGCTCTTATGCCGGCGCACAGGGGCGCCGGACTTCTCAAAAAATACGGTGGCCTAAAGCGGGAGCCGGTGGCTGGCTGCTCGCGTAGCCACTGTTACTTTCTCGCGGTTGTTATTCGCGTCTATTGCTTTTCCCGGAGTCAGGGGAGTTCTATCCAGGGGCAACTCCGGGATTTCAAGAGAAGGCAGGGCCGGTGCGGTCTTCGTCTCCCTGCTCTTTTTCTTCTTCTTCTTGCGTTCCTCGGTCTGGGTGCCCACAGACCTCTAGGAATTCGGAGGTAGGGGCCTTTCTGCCCTCGGATCGCCAGGCACTAGTGTCAGCCCTGGTGGGCGTGTGATTCGCCTGTGCGACTTGGGGATCGTCACCCGTATCAATGGCCACCACAGCTCTGGTGGAGGTGCCGGTCCGGCAGCGGTTGGTCGTCGTGGTGGCGAGGGCCTCCTGGCTCTTCTCCTTGGTCGTGGTCGTCGGCGGCCTCTGCTAGAGCGGGCAGAGTTGCCCTGTGCTACTACCACCACGGACCGAACTTGTCCGGTTCGGCGGGTGGGAGGGGCAGACTCTCCCTTGCTTAATAGCAGGCGCAAGTCGGTGGCACGTCGTTCCGAGGAACGGTGAGAGGATTCCGCTCGTTCCAGGTTGGAGCAGAATATGCAAGTTTCGTCTCAATCACGGTCGCTACTGCCGGTATATTTAACGCCCGGTATATTGTAGCCTCAACGTGAGAGAAGAGAACAAACTCGTCCTGGGCCGACTCGCCCTTATGTATCTTTCTTGCCGAATTTTGATTGCGAGTAACGACAGCCGCCCCGCGGTGACAGGTGTTACTCGCGCTAGCGGCGCGCGAGTGGGGTGGTGCCACGTGCGCCCGGCCGGACGGACTTGAGCGCGCGGACCGGGTTGCCGCACTCGCAAGCGCGCCGTTCGAAAGACGGATCCGAACACTATATAATAGTTATTTGTGTAACAAGTGCGAGAAGTTGAGAATTGGACACGAGTGCAGAATGGACGCACGAGCCGAAGGCGAGTGCGATCACCCGCACGAGTGTCCAATACTCAACCCGCACGTGTTACACACCCTATTTTATATTACACAAAGTGCGTGGAAAGTGGCCCATTGCGCGCGCGTCATCTGTGCCCGACGGATGGCCGATTCCACAGTCCCACACACGAACACGAGTCGAAACAGTGCGGTAATGTTTACATGTTTACTGTAACAACTACATTTATCATAATGTTCACCGTAAGCGGTCGTAACGCTCGTCGTAATCGCTATCGTAAGCTCATCGTATGAGTTGATTTAGCTTGAACTCTTTACAATTACGACGCTTGTCTGGCGTTACAACATAACCTAACCTGCTGTCAGCTTTTTGACGTGCAAAGAAAAATGTGTTTATAGATATATTGGCATAGATATACGGTTTACAATGACTTTATTGCTTACGACCACGATCAAAGCGTTATAATAGATGTTGTTGTTACTTTATAGGTTATGTTGCAACGCCAGACAAGCGTCGTAATTGGAAAGAGTTCAAGCTGAATCAAGTCATACGACGAGCTTACGATAGCGATTACGACGAGCGTTACAACCGCTTACGATGAACGTACGATAGATGTAGTTGTAGTCTCACATGACAATGGATGGTAATAAAAAATTAAAATCAAAATTTCGAGCGCAAAAATATCGCCAGATTAAAAAATTTAAACGCCATTATTTGCAATTATTTGAAGAAGAAAAATACGATAAATGTAATAAATTAAGTACTAGCGGTGCAACATCAGAAGGTATTATTCATGTACATCACGAATAATATCAAAGCATATATTGTACTGTATGTAATAGTATAGTGAAGAAATATGTTTTATTATTTTTTATGTAGATCACACGGATGATGTAAACGTAGGAGAAGGTTTGAGTGATTCCGATGGAAGTGATTCAGAAACAACATCAGGAAGGTTATAATTTATATATATATATATCATGTAATGAATATAATATTGAAGCAAATGTATAATGAAGAAATATATTTTATTATTTGTTATGTAGATCATATAAATGACAATATAAACGTAGGAGAAGTGTTGAGTGATTCCGATGGAAGTGATTCAGAAACTTACATTGTAAATGAAGAAATCGATAATAACGATAGCGATCAGAATGATGTGGACGAGCACAATATAATATAATAGATGTAGAAAAAATTGAAGAAATATCGAAATTACGGTTGTGGGCTATTGAATGTAAGATTCTGTTCAATGAGTATTTATATAACTCAGCTAATGAAGCTGAGCATCATATCGCAAGCAAGCTTAACTTGACTTCGACAAAATGATAATATAACGAAATGTAGTAAATCTGTGGAGTAAGGACTTACGAAGAGTTGCACCTTAGAGACTATTTTCGTTTAGTTTAAAGTACAGTTTTCTCGCTGCTTCTGCGTACTTACTGCAATCAGTAATTAATAGTCGACGAACACATACACTCGACTGCCTTTTTTTCCATTTATAGACAAAGGGAGACGCGAGATGCGCTCAATTGCGTTTTTTCTTCCAATTTCATAAATTGCTCCATTTTTTATTTTTTATTAAAATTTAATTTTATTAATTTCTGTACTGGTGTATACCACTTAAATTCTATCATGAACTTTTACAATAAGATATATAGGATGAGCTAGAATGTATTTAGGTGTACTCGCGAATAAAGGCCTTATATATAGTTATAGTGTTAGGTGAAAAGAAGTACAAAGTTTTTGTTTTTATTTGGAACACAGAAAATTAATAATTGTAAAACTGTCGATGTAAGATTGCGATTATTTGCTAAATATTAAGGTATTTTATTTTTAATTATAATGGTGTCATTTTATCACCCTATTGAACTTAATACCACTTCCTTTATCTCTTGATATAGAGTCACGTTTGTCATTGTATACATATTTATTTTCATGTTTCCTAATTTATGAGATAATAAGTAAATTTAGGAGTAGTAAATTGTATTAGTTTAATTGACAGTCTGTTAAAAATAACTAATTAAATGAATAATCTTTAATATGAATTTAGAAATTATACCTTATTGGCGCCATGTTAGCGCCATACACGTGCCACGTTAAAAACTCGCTAGTCCCATGTCTGGATTATGATAGTACCTTACTGCCGCCATGTTAGCGCCATGCCAGCACATCAGATCTGTGGCGCTAGCGGGCAAAACGTGACGTTTCGCGGATGGCGCTTATCAGCGTGCCATGCCAGCTCCTGAAGTGGCAGTGTGGCACGCTGGTCAGTGCCATGCAAGCGCCCAGTCAAAATTTCTACCAGGGATATACTAAAATTTTTGATTAAATAAAAAAAAACAATAAACATAATTTAAAGAATGTGACAGGAGTAAAAAAGCAGTTCCAAGTTTTTTTACAAGAGAAATTTATTTATTTTATTTTTATTAAATATTTTTATTTTGTACTGTTACCTCTTAAATTTTTTGTAATTAAAATGATTCTTTGTAATATTATAATTTTGTTAAGGTGAACATACACTCAAATCTATCCAAAAGTTTGTATAACTGTTATAAATATTTTTATAGCAGTATATTATTTTACTCGACAATTAAATTAATATGAGATATTATTTCTAGTTTCAGTTGCATTACTCAATTGCATTTTAAATCCGACAAAGTCTATATTGGCACGCAGTTTAAAAAACTGAAAAATGTATTTAATAATAAGATTGATATTGTGAAATATTATCAAGCACCAAAATCCGCTTTGACCGAAAACAGCTTTTCTCATTGCTCACGTTATTTTAAGTTTTCTTTTTTTTCTAATTATACATAATTAAGATGCTTAATTTTTTTAATTGACATTAATTTTTATTAAACATTTTTATAAACACTGAAATTACCTGTAATAATTTGTGAAAAAACTGTTATATAATATATCCCAGGAAAAAAAAATCTCTTATAATGTCTTATATGCTTATATATGAATTTTGTCCTGATAAGATCTTATGGTCATATATGATTATATAAAATTATATAAAAAATATCTCTTATAATGTCTTATATGTTTAGGTAATTCTTCAGTTTAGCTACAGCAGCACAAAAAACGATGAACTTAGGTTCATTCGACGCGTTTTTGCACGAAACGAAAGAATCTGGCAGAAAAAAGTGTCGCTCTGCCCCGCGACGCGAGATATTAATCGTTAAAGTTGACAGGAATCAGGTTATGATTCCTGTCATACCGACGACATGTAGCAACACTGAACGTGCCCTGCGGCCACATGCGCATGCTCAGTGGTCGCACGCGCATGTAAAACTGCGCCAATTTTAAATGAATCAATCGTGCAGAATAACCAAGCATCTCGATTCAAGCAGTTAGGTCTCACGCTGAGAGTTTCTTTAGTTTAATTATGCGTGGGAAGCATGCATGTGCTTTATAATTTCGCCGAAGGCCCCCCCTCGCACCCCCGTGTGTGTGTGTGTGTGTGTGTGTGCTTCCCCCGCATAATTAAATTAAAGAAACTCCAAGCGTGAGACCTAATTGCTTGAATCGAGATGCTTGGTTATTCTGCACGATTTATCTGTTTAATGATTTTTGTTAAAGCAGGGCACACACACACGTGTGTATGTCCTGCTTTATAGAAGTTGTGATTTTCGTTAAAAAAAAGCGTCATTTAATCTATTGTACATAAGTTAGATGACGCGCTTTAAACACTTAGTAAATATGTATAATAGCGGACCCAGCCCCAATGACCTTGACCTTGACATATGTTGTCAAGGTCACCCTCCTGAATGACCTTCGGAAGGTTTTAGCCGTCGCTCGTTACTCGTTAAAAAGTTATAAACAAAAAATGTTTGGAAAATATAGCAGCTATTTTGAGTATTGAAAAGTTCACGCATACACTTTCCACGCGAACATAGGTCCACCCCCACCCTCCCCCTGCTTTCGGGGGATGTGCGGTAGCCCGTTCTTTGTTTACGTGTATACTGTTTATGCATACACAATATATATGTCGAAATAGTTCACGCATACACTTTCCACGCGAACCTAGGTCCACTCCCACCCTCCCCCTGCTTTCGGGGGATGTGCGGTAGCCCGTTCCTTGTTTACGTGTATACTGTTTATGCATACACAATATATATGTCGAAATAGTTCACGCATACACTTTCCACGCAAACCTAGGTCCACCCCCACCTTCCCCCTGCTTTCGGGGGATGTGCGGTAGCGACATATATATTGTGTGTGCATAAACAGTATACACGTAAACAAGGAACGGGCTACCGCACATCCCCCGAAAGCAGGGGGAGGGTGGGGTTGGACCTAGGTTCGCGTGGAAAGTGTATGCGTGAACTATTTCGACATATATATTGTGTATGCATAAACAGTATACACGTAAACAAGGAACGGGCTACCGCACATCCCCCGAAAGCAGGGGGAGGGTGGGGGTGGACCTAGGTTCGCGTGGAAAATGTATGCGTGAACTATTTCGACATATATATTGTGTGTGCATAAACAGTATACACGTAAACAAGGAACGGGCTACCGCACATCCCCCGAAAGCAGGGGGAGGGTGGGGTTGGACCTAGGTTCGCGTGGAAAGTGTATGCGTGAACTATTTCGACATATATATTGTGTATGCATAAACAGTATACACGTAAACAAGGAACGGGCTACCGCACATCCCCCGAAAGCAGGGGGAGGGTGGGGGTGGACCTAGGTTCGCGTGGAAAGTGTATGCGTGAACTATTTCGACATATATATTGTGTGTGCATAAACAGTATACACGTAAACAAGGAACGGGCTACCGCACATCCCCCGAAAGCAGGGGGAGGGTGGGGTTGGACCTAGGTTCGCGTGGAAAGTGTATGCGTGAACTATTTCGACATATATATTGTGTATGCATAAACAGTATACACGTAAACAAGGAACGGGCTACCGCACATCCCCCGAAAGCAGGGGGAGGGTGGGGGTGGACCTAGGTTCGCGTGGAAAGTGTATGCGTGAACTATTTCGACATATATATTGTGTATGCATAAACAGTATACACGTAAACAAGGAACGGGCTACCGCACATCCCCCGAAAGCAGGGGGAGGGTGGGGGTGGACCTAGGTTCGCGTGGAAAGTGTATGCGTGAACTATTTCGACATATATATTGTGTATGCATAAACAGTATACACGTAAACAAGGAACGGGCTACCGCACATCCCCCGAAAGCAGGGGGAGGGTGGGGGTGGACCTAGGTTCGCGTGGAAAGTGTATGCGTGAACTATTTCGACATATATATTGTGTATGCATAAACAGTATACACGTAAACAAGGAACGGGCTACCGCACATCCCCCGAAAGCAGGGGGAGGGTGGTGGTGGATCTAGGTTCGCGTGGAAATAAGTGTATGCGTGAACTATTTTGACATATGTATTGTGTATGCATAAACAGTATACACGTAAACAAGGAACGGGCTACCGCACATCCCCCGAAAGCAGGGGGGAGGTGGGGGTGGACCTAGTTTCGCGTGGAAGTGTATGCGTGAACTATTTCGACATATATATTAGTTATTTATGCCTTTCAATATTCAAAATAGCTGCTATATTTCACTTTGCATGCGCGTGCGACCACTGAGCATGCGCATGTGGCCGCAGGGCATGGTCGTTAGTCGCTGCATCTCGTCGGTATGACAGGAATCATAACCTGATTCCTGTCAACTTTAACGATTAATATCTTGCGTCGCGGGGCAGAGCGACATTTTTTTCTGCCAGATTCTTTCGTTTCGTGCAAAAACGCGTCGAATGAACCTAAGTTCATCGTTTTTTGTGCTGCTGTAGCTAAACTGAAGAATTACCTATGTTTATATAAGACATTATAAGTTTATACATATAAGAAACGATCTTATATTCTTAGACATGAATTTTGGCCTGATAAGAGCTTATATCGTTATTTATGAATATATAAGATTATATATAAGAACATAATATTATATATATTTAAATAAGTTTCAGAAAATTGTTATCTTTAAATGTTATTTTTTAATTGTGCTACTTTATTATAAGAGTGGACTCCACGATACAACTGATACAAAAATTGTACCGCTCCATAGCGCGAGACGGTGTCGTGTTTTTTGATACCGTTCTTATAACACTGTCAAATTTTAAATACGAGAAACAGATCCCATCGAATGCTATCTATCGGATACTTTGAGATAGAATATTGTGATCTGATCATATATAATGTTATATGACTATATAAGTTCATATATGATTATATTATTTTCAGTAGTTACAGTTTAAATTATAAAGTATGTTTGCAAAATAATACGATTAATATATTTATTTATAAGAACTATATAATATATATTATATTAGATTTTTTTACAAATTATTACAGATAATTTTACTGTTTACGGAAACATTTAATAAAAATTAATGTTAATTAAAAAAATTAAGTATTTTATGCAAAATTAGAAAAAGAAGAAAACTTAAAATAACACAAGTAATGAGAAGTGCCGTTTTTTATCAAAGCGGATCTTGGTGCTTAATAATATTTCACAATATCAATTATTATTAAATACATTTTTCAGTTTTTTAAACTGCGTGCCAATATGGGACATTATCGGACTTAAAACGCAATTGTGTAAACTGAAACTAGAAATAATATCTCATATTAATTTAATTGTCAAGTAAAATAATATACTAGAAGAATATTTATAACAGTTATGCAAACTTATGGATAGATTCGAGTATATGTTCATATATGATTATCTTTAACCTTATAAATGTACTTTTACATGATCAGACATGATAATATATAAGTATATAAGACCATATATGGCTATATAAAGTTATACTTAAAGAGGTTTTATGAAATATATAATCATATATTATCATATATAGCCATATAATATTGTTCAAAATTATATTTATATTTCTTATATGATCATATACATATAATTATATATCTACTAATATGAACAAATAAGAGGTATTTTTTCCCAAGTATATAATCATATATGCTCATACATGGCTATATATAATTATGTACTCTCATATATAGCCATATAATATTGTTTAAGATTATATTTTCCATTTCTTATATGATCATATATAATCATATATCTACTAATATATAAACTAATATAAATAAATAAGAGATTTTTTCTCGGGTATATATGTCCTTATAAATTTCGTTTATTGACTCTCCTCAGGGTTGCAAGGCGTTTTGTAAGGAAGTTCCCAACTCTTTACTCAATACTACCCTTCTCCTCTCACTTTAACCCTTTGGACCAACGGCTTAACGTCTCTTTCCGAAAGACAGAGCCCAGTTTGCTCCGCACAAGAGCCTATCTTGCACGGAGGGGCGCAACTTTCGGAAAAACATTCCATGTTTACATGGCTCTAGTGGACTCAAACCTGGTTCCTCAGATTACGAGTCTGGCGCTCTACCACTAGACCACACTGCCGCCCTTATATATGTCCTTATATATAATCTTATATAATCATATATATATATGACCATATAAGCTCTTATCAGGCCAAAATTCATACATGAGCATATAAGATCGCTTCTTATATGAGCATATAAGACATTATAAGAGATATTTTTTCCTGGGTAATGTTCATTTGCTGAACAAGAGCAATGGAGAATTATTACTGACGTATCCAACGCAATCATCGCTAATGAGAGATTTCTATGCATACACGTACAAAATAATTCGATAAGGTTCCTAATGTCAATTTTCTCATTATTACTCATTATTAAATTATTTGTGCGCGCGCGTATAAACACACATTTTTTAAACAAGAATAATAATTCTAAGATTTATTTGTACTTACATATCTTTAATACCACACAGATTAAAAAAATAAAAATATATTAAATCATATTAAAATTTTTCATGTAAAGCATATGCAAATATATACATATAATTATGTATAAAATATGTCCATGTAGGTATGTTTTCTTTCTTTTGCATAATCTCTGTTTGCACATACAGAAAAAATAATGAAAAAAATTAACAAATAATTAAAGAAATCATTTTTAAGAGCATTGTTCTTTTTAATAAGATGTTAATTTCGAGGAAACGAAGAAAAATTACCCACATATAGGATGCTGAAAAACTATAATGTAGATAAACTCGGTGGGGGATTCAGGGGAACAAGATAAACAACTTTTTCCCGGGGCAGAACGGTCAGAAATGTCTCCGTCAGATTCTAAGGGGTGGTGAAAGATGTAAAATGTGAATTTATTTCTTTTTTGGGAGCAATATGTAGTTTCATTTATGAAACACTTATCAAATCAGCTAAAAAATTTGTTGGAAGGATAGCAGTCGTAACAGCATCAATATATGTGACCATCGCAGACATTACGCTTCAGGATTTGGAGACGAGGGTGAGCGGGACTCTTGGTGTTTCTCTCCCGTTTTTCCGTAGATACATTGACGATATTGTGACGGCGGTTCCCCCCTTCATATTTAATATGGTATTACACGCTTTTAACTCCTATCATCTGAGGTTACAATTCACTATGGAGGTAAAAACTAATAATAAAATTAATTTCCTTGACGTAACCCTGATTAGAACGAATAATTTTATCATTTTTGACTGGTATCATAAGCCTACTTTTTCGGGGAGATATCTTCATTTTGAGTCTCGACACCCCCTCTGCCAAAAGAGAGGTACGGCTATAGGCCTCATAGACAGGGCATTTCGTTTCTCGCACCCATGTTTTCACCAAAAAAACCTTGAGTTTGTGATCAACACGTTGCTGAATAATGGCTACCCACTCACGTTCATTTTCAGGGTGCACGAGAGACTTAAATTTCTTATCTAACAATGCAAATAACGCACAGACGATCAGTTTGTCTAGCGATGGTGTGGCGCGCTCGACTTATTTCAAAATCCCGTACGTTCCGAATATCTCTGAGCAATTTATACCGGTGATCAGAGATCTAGACTCGAAATTATCTTTCACCGATATGAACAAGCTCAAGCGTTTTATCCGCGTACATAAGGATGCCTTGTTTAATCAATCCCGTCACTATCCTTCTCCTATCACTTAACCCTTTGGACCAACGGCTTAACGTCTTTTCCCGAAAGACGGAGCTCAGTTTGTTCCGCAAAAGAGTCTTTCTTGCACGGAGAGCGCAGCTTTCGGAAAATAAATTCCATGTTTACGTGCTCAAGTGGATTCGAACCTGGTTTCTCAGATTACGATTTATCATTAGGTGTCCGCCGACCTCTGCGTAGCGACGTTGTTTACAAAATCTCTTGTAATGATTGCAACGCATCCTATATCGACCAGACGAGTAGACAGCTAAAAACACGTATTGTTGAACACCGCAATCACATAAAAAAAATACGTCGCAACACTCAGTCATTACAGAACATAGGAGAGAGTATGGTTATGAATTCGCGTGGAACAATGTTGAGATTTTAGACGAAGAGCATTTTTACGGCAGACGACTCCTATCAGAAATTATTTTATAAAAAGACAAGCTAATAGCTTAAATCTCCATAGCAATACGGATAATATCCACTATGCTTATCTTAGTACCTATATTCGAAAATTTATCTAAAATCTAAATCGAGCAGTTACCAGTCGCAATGATGTGATCGGCCTTCTGTTTTTGTTTGTGTCATTCTGATATTTGTCACTAACAATGTGGTGCTTATGTCAGTATAACATTGTCGCCCCGTCTGAATGCTTCTGGTGTCTTTCTCGATGTGCTTGGTGAATGGCCTCTTTTACTACATCTTTTTTTATTTTATTTTCTTGGAGATTTATCATAGCTTTAATTTAAGATCAATGCTATATGCATCATCCACAAATAAATCTTTCCATGGCTACTACTGTGGAGAAGCCGGCTTCCCTTGGCATCGACGTTTGACTTGAGAGGCGTTTATCATTATAAACAATTATGTATGTATATAATTATTGATTATCAACAATTTGCATGTACCGATTTTCTAGATATGTATCTCTTTATAGTTGCTGAAGATGGTCCAAATTGACAAATCGAAACGTACGTAGTCATTAAAAATTAAAAAAGTTACATCTCTGTGCAGCACCAACAGCGTCTGGCTCTTATTTAGCAATCACCAATACAACACATTTTATGGACTGCATGTCTCTTTATTTTTGCATAAATTTACCATGTCACATCCTTCATCACCCCTTAAAAACCTAAAGGAAACATATCTGACCATTCTCTCCCGGGAAAAGTTGTTTAATTTGTTCCCCTGAATCCCTTCCCCTTTGTCTACATAGTTTTTTAACACCTTGTATATGGTAATTTTTCTTCATTTATTTAAACTTAACCTTTCAGAAAAAAGCATACCCGCGAAAAACGATTGTATTAAAACCGTATTAAAAACTTATATGAATTTATTAAGAATCTTATTAGAATCGAATATGCAAATCAATTATAATTTAAATATGTCATATTTAAATCAAATTAAAGTACCCCATCTTATTTAATCTATATATGGATTAAACTGGACCTTGCTTTGTTAAAATATGCAAAATCAGCCGCACAGACCAAAAAAAATGCAGAGTTAATATGGTTTTAATTTGCCAAATGTGGATTAAATATGGTAATAAATTCAAAATTAATTTGTTAAATATAATCATATATAATCATATATATTAAATATAAGTCAAATATAATCATATAAGTCAAATATAATCATATAAGTCATATAAGTCAAATTTGTCATATATAAATGTTATTTGATCTTATTAGAATTTTATATAATTTTGTTTTAAATTTAAAGTTATACCAATTTAAACTTAAACAAGATTATATAAAATTTTATTTTTTAAGCGTGCTACTTTATTATAAGAGTAGACTTCACGATATAACTGATACAAAAATTGTGTCGTTCCGAGACAGTGTCGTGTCTTCTTGATACCGTAATCTTATAACACTCTTTGTCAAATTTTAATTACGAGAAACAGATCACATCGAATGCCATCTATCGGATACTTTGAGATGCAATATTCTGATCTGATCATATATAATCTTATATGACTATATTATTTTTTTTTTAATTTGAATCAAATATTTTACATGTTAAGTTCGACAAATAAAGAAACAAATTTTACCGCAAATATTATTTAAACATTATTTAAACAAAATTACGTTTTAATAAGAATCAAATTAAAACCAAAGGGCCTAGCGGAATAAGCATGTGAAATTGGCCCTTGATCATACAGAGCTGACATTAATGTCACAAGTTAGTATACCAATATGATAAAACTTTCCACCAAACATTATTTTAAAAAATCCACTTTTTTATAAGTTATGCAGGGAGAAAGTAAAATAAAGAAATGTATTTTTCTCGAAAACCACTTGACCGATCTTGATGAAAAAAATATATGTTATGTAGACTAATAAAACTAATTAACAAAAAAATGTCCAAAATGTTTGTCAAAAAAAAGATCAAAAAAAATATTTGAACTTTTTAATATTTTTTTAGGGTGATATTTTTTAGGTATTTCTTTGAAATTTTTACGGAAATTTCTCTTAAAGTGTCCACTATAACATATATTTTTTTCAATTTTTTTAAAATAGGGAAACATAGTTAAAAATACGAAAATTGTAAGCGTCGCGTCACTCCGGCGCACCAGTGCAGTGCCATTCCGCGTTGCGGGTGTTCGATGTAACTTATTTACTAGCACATATGTACATCTGCAATTAGCTTATAATATGTATACTTTTTAATTTTTATAGTTTCCAGAGTTTACTACGTGGAGGTTGCAGTACGGTTTTAAACTCCTTATTGGGGGCTTTTTTAACGTGAGTCCCTTCGCCTCTCACTATATATTTCCGCAAAATCGGGGTGCTTTTTTAACGTGAGTCCTCTCGCCTTTCACTACGTTTCCGTAAAATCAGGGTGCTTTTTTAACGTGAGTCCCTTCGCCTCTCACTACGTTTTCGTAAAATCAGGGTGCTTTTTTAACGTGAGTCCCTTCGCCTCTCACTACGTTTCCGTAAAATCGGGGTGCTTTTTGAATGTAAGACCTCTTGCTTTTCATTACGCCTTACACCTACGATTTTATTTAATCTTCTTCACTATCACTGTCTATTACTGGAATGTTATTTGTTTTTTTAAACAGATCGCTCAGTATTTCTGCTGGTTTCAAAATTTTCGCTAAATATCTTGCATGAAATAGATAATATATAATTGCAGCAATATGACAGCAGCATCCAATTGTTCGTAGCCCATTAGCGATCTGTTTAAGAAAACAAATAACATTCCAGTAATAGACAGTGTGTGATAGTGAAGAAGATTAAATAAATCGTAGGTGTAGGGTGTAATGAGAGACGAGGGGTCTTACATTCAAAAAGCACCCCGATTTTACTGAAACGTAGTGAGAGGCAAAGAGACTCACGTTAAAAAAGCACCCTGATTTTACGGAAACGTAGTGAAAAGCGAGGGGACTCACGTTAAAAAAACACCCCGATTTTACGGAAACGTAGTGAGAGGCGAAGGGACTCACGTTAAAAAAGCACCCTGATTTTACGGAAACGTAGTGAAAGGCGAGGGGACTCCGTTAAAAAAGTACCCCAATAAGGAGTTTAAAACCGTGTGCAACCTCCACGTGGTAAACTCTAAAAACTATAAAAATTAAAAAGTATACATATTATAGACTAATTGCAGACGTACATATGTGCTAGTAAAGTTACATCGAACACCCGCAACGCGGAATGGCACTGCACTGTGCGCCGGAGTGACGCGACGCTTACGATTTTCGTATTTTTAACTATGTTCCACCATTTAAAAAAAATTGAAAAAAATATATGTTATAGTGGACATTTTAAGAAAAATTTTCGTAAAAATAATTTCAAAGGAATACCTCGAAAATATCACCCTAAAAAAAATATTTAAAAATTCAAATATTTTTTTTTGGTCTTTTTTTTGGCAAACATTTTAGACATTTTTTTTGTTAATTAGTTTTATGAGTCTACATAACATATATTTTTTTCATCAAGATCGGTCAAGTGGTTTTCGAGAAAAATATATTTCTTTATTTTACTTTCTCCTTGCATAACTTCTAAAAAAATGAATTTTTTTAAATAATATTTGGTGGAAAGTTTTATCATATTGGTACTAACTTGTGACATTAATGTCAGCTTTGTATAATCAAGGGCCGATTTCACATGCTTACTTCGGGTTAAAGTCGCAATTGAATCGAGTAAAAGTCGCATACAGAACACATTAACTTTTTATTAAAGTCTTATATATAAATATTCTGCATCATGTATGGTTCTGGATCATATATAATCCACATAAGTTATCTTATTAAATACAAATTAAAACCATATTTGATTCGAAGTGTTATATGATCCACATAAGTGATCTAATTAAATTTTAATTAAAGCCCTATTTTATTGTGGATCATATTTAATCTACATAACTGATTTTAATAAGTGCAAATTAAAACTGTATTTAAACAAATATAATTTTAATATAAAATCTGGAATTAATTTGAATTTTACCCAAATTTAATATGATTTAATATGATTTTAGTTATATTCATATTAGATCGTTTTTTGCGGGTACTCTTAAAAATGATCTTTTTAATTTTTTTATTACTTTTCCTGCATATACAAACAGAGATACAAAAAAAAGAAAACATACATAGGCATATTTTATACATAATTATATATATTTATTATATTTTTATATAAACATTTTTTGGCTGTACTTCCGAAAACTTCCATGCTCAGATTTAAGTGAAACTTTGTGTGTGAATAGGTTTCTGTTAAATAAAAAACACATATATCAAAAAAATTTTTTGCGACTCCAAAGTTTAGCAACTTTTTTAACATTTTTAACTTGCTGCCTCCGCGCATACATTTTCCACGCGAAACAAACCAAAACAGCTCTCAAGTAATGTAAACAACCATAAAGTCATACACAAAATACAAATATATTAATCTGCTGCTTCTGCGTATACATTTTCCACGCGATACGAAGTGCCACATAAGTTTAAGACTTTCCATGCGTGGAAAGCTCACGCATGTACTTTGGAGGGACACTATGTGTCTAGTTTAATAATAGTGGAGCCCCCCCCCCGGGGGCGGAACCTACCACGCATACACTTTTCACGCGAACCGAGGTTCACCCCCACCTCCTCCTGCTTTCGGGGGAGGTGCGGTATCCCCTCCCTCGGTTACGTGTGTACTGTTTATACACACACAATTGAAGTACTTATTTAAAAATTTATATTAACTTTCCACGCATGAAAAGTTCACGCATACTCTTTTCACGCGAACCGAGGTTTACCCCCACCTCCACCCTGCTTTTGGGGGAGGTGCGGAAGCCTTTCCCTCGCTTACGTGTGTACTGTTTTCTCTCTCTCTCTCTCTCTCTCCCTCTCTCTCTCTCTCTCTCTCTCTCTCTCTCTCTCTCTCTCTCTCTCTCTCTCTGTGAGTATTGGCGATTGTCAAAATTCTTTGCTCCTGCACAGGTGAATATTTCTGCTGCCGCAGACTGCCTCCGGGCATTTTTGTTACAGATATAAGCAGGTCTTTTGTTGCTTGTCACGCGCTTTATCTCGTTTTCTTCGGGATTTTCACCTAATTCCGAATACTTTCGTGACAAGTATCATCTCCATCCTAACCTCACTCTCGGAATCATCGTGGAATTCTCGGTATTACCTGAGTGAAGCGTTGGCTCCTGCTGCGCGTGCGCCTGCTTTGCCGATCTTTTCTGCACTTCTTGGTCTGTGGTTGATATTGACTGCTACTATCATTACTATCATTACCGTGCATCACTATCTGCATGTAGTGACTTTTACATTGAACTCTGCGTCACCTCGAGTGATGGATCACTGCTTACCTGATTGACGGGAATGCAGCGTGAGTGCGCTAAGTGTAAGAAGTCTATCGCGACCACAACGGTTGAGTGTGTGTGCTATAGAGTATTTCACCCCGGATGTGTAGCGCCGTACTCTCTTTATAAATACGCTGACCCTTGCTGCAAGTCGTTGTCTGCTTCTATTAATTCACCGCTTACACCTGAAGGTGAAAATACCGTGCGATCACCTAACTTTAACAGTATGACTACTCCTGTAAGCGCCGGTGCTCTGTCGCAGTCTCAGTCGTGGTCTCAGCATGACAATACTACTAATGACCTTCTGCTTCGGTTAACTAAACAGCTGAGCGAGTCAAATGCAAGATTGACTGAGCAATTGAAGGAGTCGAATGCGAAATTTTTTGCTTTTGTCGAAGAGCAGCGGCGTACGAATAGCGATCTGAAAGACAAACTAGATAGATTAAACAGTATTGCGGGCAATGTCGAGCGGAATAGTCAGCGGATTGTTGTTGGAGCGGCAGTGTGGTGCTCTCACAGATCAGATTTGTAATCTAAAGAGCGATCGTGCTGATTCTCATTCTGTTATGCACGTTCCGACTCCGAATGAGTTGATAATATCGGGTGTGCCTGCCGCAATGTCTGTCACTCCCTTGGAATGTGTATGCAACGTGTTCACGACATTGGGGATCCCTGAGCTATCGTGCCACGTTCTTGATGTTAGGGCTGTTGCTCGTAAGCCCCCGCCGGTGGGTGCTGGCAACCGATCTTTACCGGTTTCTGCGGCAAACTCGTACATTGTCTCATTGGTTTCGGGCGCGGTTCGTGACATTGTCATTTCTAAAAAGAGGGCACGTCGCGCACTCACGCAGAGGGAGGTTTGTGGAATCGACTCTGATCGAAGCGTTTATGTTAATGAGCTACTGCCTAAGGAGATACATAAATTGTTACAGCGTGCCAAGCGTGTTGCCAAGGATAAGATGTACAGGTACGTCTGGGTAAAGGGGGGAAGTATACATATACGTCAGACTCTCGGATGGTGAGCCTGCTGTTTTGATCGATTATGTCGCCGATCTTGATAAGCTGGTTTGACATGAGCATACCGATCGCTTATCGACTTCTGTCTTGCATCGTGGTTCGGTTTTGGGCGCTGCTTCAATTCGTGTAGCTCAATTTAATGCTAACTCTTTACGGGGGCACATTGAGTTTTATCCGGCTTCACTTCAACACCAATCTTTACCATATTATTTCTGTATCCGAGACTTGGCTCCATGCTGGCGTCTCTGATGATCTTGTGGCGTTGAATAATTACTTTTTGATTCGTAATGATCGAGTTGATCGGATTGGTGGGGGTGTCGCCTGCTATATTCATAATTCACTTAAGGCCGCGGTGGTGGCTGCGTTCGCGGGTGGCCTTGTTGATGACCCGGAATATTTAATTATTGATGTTCGCTCGCCTCAGAACGAGTCGATATTGTTTGCATCGGTATATAGGAGACCAAAGGGTCACCTTCTCCATGATTTTGTAGAGTCGTTAACTGGCTGCTCATATCTTTACAAGAATATAATTATTGGTGGCGACTTCAATTGTAATTTACTAGCAAATAATTATGAGGCAAACTACTTCCGCGAACTAATGCTTAGCCTGTCGCTACACATTGTGAACTCGGACGCCACCCATCATACCGCTTCCTCCGACTCATGGCTTGATGTATTAGTGGTTGATGATCGCGACAAGATATTATCGTTTAACAAGTCCTCATGTCCTTTTATAGCCGGTCATGATCTCATTGAACATTCGCTGTCAATTAATTTCAATGTCGACATTCGGCGCTCTATTTTACGACGAAGTTACAAGGGTATAGTCGATTCCGAGTTTCTTGAATTTCTTCAGCCTCATGTTAGTGACGCCGGGTCTGTGGTTAGCAATCTGCCGCATGTCACTTGCGTTGAGGAATCCTGTGCGTTGTTATCCCGTACATTACGTGGTGCACTTGATGTTTTTGCGCCTGCTCGGGCTTTCGTTGTTAGAAGGCGCCCTGTGCCGTGGCTCTCGTGTGAGCTTAGCCCGTTGTGGTCACACCTCCTAAAAATAATGTAATGGTCACATGGGGTCTAATGGACCCCACGCAGAAAAACAGTTGCCATTTGCGTTTTTTTTTTATGTATCGACTCAAACCTTGAACTGGAATTTAGTTTAAGACTTCCTCTTTATAATTCAATAATGTTTTTCTCCTTTCTAAAATTTTTTTATGTTGAAAAAACGCGAGAAAGAAAATTTTCGAAAAATTTGCCTTTTTTTACAAAAATATTCATCAAAATTTCAATTTTTGAGATAGAGCAAAAAACCTTCCTGCGTTTTACTCTCGAAATAGTATACTTTTAAGAAAAAAATAGTATTATAACGTGCTTTGAAAAAAGTATATTTATTTTACAGTTTGAAGTTGTCAATTTTCATGAAACTCGTAAAATTAGATAGGTCAGCTTTGAACGTGTAAAATAAAGTGAAAAACTGTTTTTATGAAAAAAAACTGTATATTATAGAGTCAGTATTACTGTATAGAGTCAGCAGTCGTTCGAGATCGCAGATAATATGACATCTGTATAAACGTTATAACCTATTATTTTGTGGCAAAAAAAAATGACAGTACGTGCACTAATACTTACGTTGTCAATCACACTTTAACGAAAAAAAAAAAATTTTTTTTAACACACGTTTTTTTTTTTTATTTTGCCACACTGTGGTCACACGGGGTCTGCTGGACCCCCAAAAAAAACCGTCCGTACAAATTGATGTCTACAGACGCACTGGCGCCCTGCTGACTTTCGAAAAGTCTTGAAACTTATTGTAGTACCTTCAAACAACAACAGATGGTGCCACAAGTTCCGTGCTAAACCGTCTCTTCGAAGATACGTAGACGCAAAGTTAGCCTGGGGTCCACTAGACCCCATGTGACCACAACGGGTTAGGAGGCGTATTCGTGATCGAAACCTACTGTATAAACAAGCTAAGCGTTCGAATAGTTTACTAGGATATGCTAGATATAGACTCCTTCGAAGTCAGCTCAATGCGGACATAAATCGTGCTAAGAGTGAGTTTTACTTGGGCTCGCTGAGTGCCATCACTGACCCGGCTAAGTTGTGGAGAGGGTTGGCTCGCCTTGGACTCGTTAAGTCTTCTTTTGTTTCTCCTCTCTGCTTTTTCACACCGGATCAGTTAAATGCTCACTATGCTTTGGTCTCCTGCGCACCACCGCTGAGTTATGACGATTTTATCTTAGCTACCTCTTGTGCTGCTCGCCCACCTGAACGTCCTGAGTTCATCTTTTCTCCGATACTACCTCGTATGATTCTTAAGCATATTATGGCTGGACCTGCCAACTCTTACGCTTCTGGCTCGGATGGCATTCCACTTCAGGTTCTGCGTATGGCCTGGCCTAGTATCTCATCATGGCTCACTACACTTTTCAATAAATAATTAGTGTCTTCCATGTTTTCTTCTGAATGGAAACGGGCCTTGATTCGCCCACTGTCTAAGATTCGCACTCCGTTGTCCCCGTCAGACACGCGACCGATTGCTAACTTGCCTGAACTTTCCAAAATCCTTGAAAGGATTGTTGCTGAACAGATCACCGACTATCTAAACAAGCATAATATTCTCGATCCTAGACAATCGGCATATCGCTCTGGTCACAACACGCAGTCTGCTCTTTTACGTGTCTGTGATGATATCAGGGAAGCGATTGATAGGGGACTTGTTACCATCATGATTCTGTTCGACTTTAGCAAGGCGTTTGACACAATCTCGCATCTCCTTCTACTTATCAAGCTGGTGGAAGTTGGTTTTTCTGATGCCGTGGTTACTTGGATTTTCTGGTACTTGACAAACCGCTCTCAGGCTGTAGTCGACGATGAGGGGAATTGTTCTGACTGGTTATCAATGTCCCTGGGTGTTCCTCATGGTTCGGTGCTAGGTTCTCTGCTGTTCTCCCTTTTCATTAACGACATTAGCAAAGTTTTGTCTTACTCAAATCACATGCTTTTTGCTGACGACAAACAGATATATTTCTTATGTCCACCTGCTGATGTTGTTCGCGGCCTTGAGCTGATCTCTAGAGATGCCTGTGCCATTTTTGAATACGCTACTGCAAACGGCCTTAAACTCAATCTTGCTAAATCCAACGTCATCATTTTTGGCAGTCAGGCTTATATTAGTAATATTGACACTTCCCTTCTACCACCGATAGTTATTAACCAGACGCCTCTCCCTTTTGTTAGTGATGTGAAAAATTTGGGTGTAATCTTAATGTCCAACCTGTCATGGAAGAAGCACGTCCTTCATATTTCACAGAAGGTTCACCACGCTCTGTACAAACTCAAATTTAATAAGAACTCCCTTCCCACTGCGCTTAGAATCAAGCTCGTTAATACTCTTGTCTTACCACACATTGACTACTGCTGCCTTGTATATCATGGTTTAAGTGGTGAGTTGGATACTAAGCTGCAGAGACTTATTAATTGTTGCATAAAATTTATTTTCAATCTCAGGCGAGATGAGCATATAACTCCGTTCAAGCGTCGTCTGGGATGGCTCTCGGTCAGAAATAGAAGGCTTTATTTTCTTGGCTGTCAAACTTACCGTGTTCTCTACGCTCAATCTCCTTCTTCTCTTCAGGAATTTTTCATCCCTCCTGACTCAGCTTTGAGAAGATCAGACCGCTTGGCCTCATCCTCGCATACATTTCACATTCCTCTCCATCGAACTGTTACCTACCGCAATTCTTTCCGACTCTCTGCAATGTACTTTTGGCACTCTCTTCCTGACAATATTAAATCTGCGTCTTCTTTTGGCTCTTTTAAGAATCTCCTTCGTCCGTATTTATTTGCTTTGGAGTCTGACTGACTTTGATTGCTTTCTGTTCGCTGCTTGCTGTTTGGCGCACTCGCGAGTCTGTGTCCTTTTCTGTCTAACTGTTAGCTCTTGGCATTCTCTTTCTGATAAAATTACAACTGGACTTTTGTTCCTGCGAATTGCTGTATTTCTGTATTTTTTGTAGTTATTTTTGCGTAGCGTTGTTCTCCTAGTTTTATGCTGCATTAATTTTTAAGGCGAGTTAGTTGTAAGTTATTTTTAAGTGCGTACTGTTTGAGAGAGAGCATGAACATGTTCTATTTACGTGTATTCAAATATTGTATTCATTCTTTGCCCTTTAGCTATCGCTTGGGCATAATAAACATACAATCACACAATCATCTCTCTCTCTCTCTCTCTCTCTCTCTCTCTCTCTCTCTCTCTCTCTCTCTCTCTCTCTCTCTCTCTCTCTCTTTCTCTCTTTCTTTTTCTCACTGCTAATTCTGTGATTATTATTATACTATATGATAAATTATATAAATTGATATCTCGAAAACTATGCATCGTAGTTTATAACGTTTCTGATTTTCTGAAGTTTCGCCAATGATGTTTATGTTATGACTTTGACGGGTATGACTTTATGGTTGTTTACATTACTTGAGAGCTGTTTTGGTTTGTTTCGCGTGGAAAATGTATGCGCGGAGGCAGCAAGTTAAAAATGTTAAAAAAGTTGCTAAACTTTGGAGTCGCAAAAAATCCTTTGGGTATATGTGTTTTTTATCTAAAAGGAACCTATTCACAAAGTTTCACCTAAATCTAAGCATGGACGTTTTCTGAAGTTTTGCCGATATACAATGCATATAATGTATGGGTGTTTCGTTTTAAGGAGGTTCGATGGCTTCATCGGAGGGAGTAGTGGGACGCGGGGGTTCTGGAAACAGCGCACTAGCGTTTGAAGTAGTGGGAGAGAAGGGAATTGCTCTGATTGGTCGAGCAGACGAAAAATCAAGCAATTTATGCTTTAATAATTAATTTTTCTACGAAATGTGCGGTAATCTTCCCCTTTCTTTCGCTCATTTATTTGTAAATTATTAAGTTACATGTGCATATTTTTCTTTCCTTATCATTTGCATTTTTTCTTGCACTTATTTCATTCTGAAAGTATATGCAATATATTATTTCCCATAAAAACCTATGTTAAAAATGCAGCCAGTTTCATGAAATTTTAATATGTTGTTTTGGAATGCAAAATAAAATTATGTGAATTTTTTGGAATTTTTTACCGTCCCGTTTTGAAAAAAATCTAATCCAAAAATTGTACTTTTTAAGTTTTTGGAGTAGATTTTTTTTAAAACGGGACGGTGAAAAATTCCTAAAAAATTCACATAATTTTATTTTGCATTCCAGAACAACATATTAAAATTTTATGAAACTCTCTGCATTTTGTTGTAGCCATCGAACCTCCTTAAATGATACAGTCGATTATCTCGTCAACCAATGATTTTATTGAAAAATGTTTCGGACAAAAGTTGCATGGTTTGGAGGGGGACACATGATAAAAATGTGAACTTGACCTTGAGTGACCTTTCCAAGGTCAAGACAAGGTTGTGGGGAGGTTCACGGAAGGTATACTTGTGATTCCCGGGGCCTCCCCAAAAAGCGCCGTGAGGGACATCCGAGGGGGTTTTTAGTGGGTTAAAGTCCCACATAACAGCCCTCCCCACCCCGGGAAGGGGGTATCCGTGTGGATTTTCCCCCCGTTATAAAAAAAAAGGTTAGGACAAGGTCACTTTGAATTTTTAAATAAGAACCCCCAATTTTTTTATTGCATATTTTTATAGCCTTTGTCGAGACGTTTCCAAAACACTATAATAAAGCTTTCTTTCGTTAAGAATTTTTTGAGACATTTTAAAGAGTGACCTCAAAATCGGACATTTTTAGCCTATTTTGGTGGCCCTCAAAATTCGAATCAAATTGTATGCCAAACGATGCTACATGATGGAACATTAATCTAAAAAAAAAACTTGGGAAGGAGTAAAAATTTTAGACAATGAAGTTATGTATAATAAACGACTCATCTCTGAGATGTTGCATATTAAAAGACAGAGCGAGGGTCTTAATAAACATAGTGACACGGAATTATTGCCAAAAGCTTATTTCCTGATCCTTAACGCACTCCCACCTTCCTGATTCCCACTTAGGTTCTTTTCCCCTCCCATACTCAGTCCCCCCCACATGTTCCACTCGATAATTCTCTGACTCTCGCACTTGACATCTGACCGACTACAGCCAAACATGTATTTCTCGACAAGCGTTTCTACGGTTGAAGGTACTTAGAATAATTTAATTTGTATTTCGTTTCAACACTAAATCAAATATTTTATATAAGGACATTCGGCATCAGTCCTACCAAACCATTTGACCGCAACGTGTGGACAACAGAGACGGATCCTTTCTCGATCGACTCATGGATGCTCGAACAAAAACTAGACACGAAGATCTGTGTTTCCTACTTCGGCGAGCCGTGATCGGGATTGATACGACGAATGTATGCGATTGACAATATCATGTATGTAAGCGATTGACGTTTTAATTATGCTAATGTAAGAGGGTTTTGTAATTTTAATTTTTAATTTCAATTAACATGTAACGACTATTTCGGTTTTTATATTTAACGATGTCATTGTTTGTACACTGAAGAAGGCCACAGTTATGGCCGAAACGTTTGTTATTATTTTTATTGTTCGAAATATATTACGGTAGCACAAATATCCAGCTAGTTCGCAAGCCCTTTGTTTGAATTTTATTTAACTAAAACAAAAAATTAAAATTGAGCATAGGCCTAGTTTTGGAGATACGGGGAGTCAAAGTAGCCAAATTTCCAATATTATTCAAGTACAGTAGATACAAAAAGGATGTTAAAACTTCTTTGATAATAGTGGTATTTTGAATAAAATTAGTCTAAATAATTCTCTAACCACAGTACTAAAAATCCATCCCCTCCACCCTTGTTACTTAATTTTTTAAATGGGTAAAACTACCCCTAAAAGAAGTTTTTGCTGAATTTCTAGAAAACGGATAGAGATACAAAAAAATGTTTCCAATAAAAGTTGTTGGTCTAGAAATTCTGCACAAAAAAGGTTTCTTTTATTTTTTTGTAGAACTCACTTTTTGGCTGGAAACCGCGCCTGAAAAAAGATAATTTTTAAAAATAAAGTAAATTTTCTCTTAAGGAATAGTTGTCAATTTCTGTCAATTTCTAGCTTCTTTACGTATTTTATATCAAGATACTTCAAATATCACATGCGGTATAAAACACAGTTGTGTACACAGTGTAATCACAGTTCGCAATACTTAAAATAACTAAAATCTTTCTACAATTATATTTTAAAATATATCGACACTTATTTTTGTGATGATAGTTCCTTAAGAGGAAATTCCCTTTATTTTAAAAATTATTTTTCTTTAGGCGCGGTTTCCAGCCAAAAAGTGAGTTCTACAAAAAAAATAAAACAAACCTTTTTTGTGCAGAATTTCTAAACAAACAACTTTTATTCGAAGCATTTTTCGTATCTCTATCCGTTTTCCAGAAATTCAGCAAAAACTTCTTTTAGGGGTAGTTTTACTTCTTTAAAAAATTAAGTAACAGAGGTGGAAGGGGTGGATTTTTAGCACGGTAGTCAGAGAATCATTCGGACTAATTCTATTCAAAATACTACTATTATCGAAGAAGTTCTAACATCCTTTTTGTGTCTATTGTACTTGGATAATATTGGAAATTTGGCCACTTTTTGACTCCCCGTATCTCCAAAACTAGGCCTATGCTCAACTTTAATTTTCTTTTAGATTAATGTCCCATCATGTAACATTGTTTGACATACAATTTGACTCAAATTCCGAGGGCCACCGAAATAGGCTAAAAATGTCCAATTTTGGGGTCACTCTTTTGTCATAATATTTTTAATATGAAATATGAAATATCTCGTAAAAAATTCACTTTTCGATGACTTTACCTTAATACTTTTATATGTAAAGTAATGAATGGAATCGAATAATAATATTATCTTCTACATTTGCAATTTTGTAAAATTGAATGCGTCTACAAGATCGCCAAGGGCTATAAGAATATGCAATAAAAAATGGGGAGTTTCATTTAAGAAAATATCAATTACATTGACCTGGCTTTGAAAAGGTCACTCAAGGTCAAGTCCATATTTTCATCATGTGTTCCCCTCCAAACCATGCAACTTTCATCTAAAACATTTCTCAATAAAATCATCGGTTGACGAGATAATCGACTGTATTATTTAAAACAAAACACCCTGTATATACGTGTGCGCATGCGTATGAATGTATACAAAGTAAACAGTTAAAATATTTTACAATATTTTAACATAATCTCTTAAAATAAATATTTTAGCAGAAATGTATTAAACAAAAGTTATTTGTTTTTATGAAATATTAGACAGATATTTATATGAATTTCAGTAGCCTTACCAAGATTATCTTAAATTTTTTAAATAAGATTTCTCACTTATTATTGCATACAGGGTGTCTCTGAACTCAGTGCCGAAATTAGTACAGCAGCTTTAGCACATAAAAATAAGTCAAAAATGTCTGATTTTTAAAAATTTCTTTGTCGACTTCAACACACTTTCTAGCACGAATTAATAAATTATTTCAAGCTTTTTGAAAAATGTTGGAATTTCGCGGATGGCATCGCGGCAGCATTAAGTGTCCATAGTCGTTCTTCAATGGAGGAATTTTTTAGCATCTTTTGTAAAAGCTTTAAACAGAGTAAAAAACATTAAACAACATTTACTTCAATTTATGTTTTCTTACGAAAGCAACTTCAATACCTTATAATTCTGAAACCGTTCGGATTCGAACATATATTTATTAGACATTTTTGACTTGTTTCATGTGCTAATAAGCCGCTGTACCATTTTCAGCGCCGAGTTCAGAAACATCCTGTATTTTTGTAACTAATGCCAAGATGTTTTTATGATGATGTAATTATACTATTTTTCTTTGTAAAAGTTTTAAATTATGAACCACAGAACTTAGGATAAAAATCGCCAATATTCACATTATGCAACATATAATGTGAGACCGCATAATCAAATTTGTGTCGTATTATCTAACTTCTAACTTCTACAATTTATAATTTAGAAAAATATAATAAAAAATAACTATTTCTATTTAAAAAATTTAAAGTAATTTTTTTTTCGATTATGACTATCAAGAGCTTTATTAAAAAGAGATTCAAGGACATACATACGTCTATAGTCTCACAAAACTAAATAACTTTGACCTAAAACATTTTTTAAAGAATTTGATAATATAATTAACCCTAGCTCTCCACACTCCGATCCAGTAGACCACTAAACGTTTTTCGGTTTTCTAGTTTTCACTAACATAGTTTTCTAGTTTCCTTATAATAAGTTCAGTTTAAATTCAAATTATATTTTCTAAACCTAATATTATCATAAACATTTTATTCAGAGTCTGTATCACCAATTTCTATAGCACAAGCTTAAAAATATTAATTAAAATAAAAATAACAAAGTCGAACGGTCTCACGGACCGGAGTGTGGCAAATTAAGCACTCAAAAATAAATGTGGCTAGCTAGGGTTAAAAATGTTTTTTAAAGGTAAAAAAGTAAAAGGTAAAAAAGTAACACGCTTTAGTTGCCCTACGACGAGTGTATGTGTATGTCTGTGGAGCGGGAGGCGATGGGAGAGTGTATATATGTGTGTAAAATATCATACATAAATTGTAACATCTATCAAAGAATTAATTAAAAGACGGCGATACGAGTCAAGCGCGGTACGTGGTACGCAACTAGAAAATTAATAGTTACAGAAGTAACGAATTACAATGTATATACGTATATTCCAACTTAATAAACTGCGCGCCGATTATTTGTCGGACTTGAAACACAGTTATCGTTGGAACATTAATACCCTTCCCTCCCCGAAATTAAATCCATACGATTTAATTATTTAAAAAACTGTAAAAAAATGATTGCAAAAAATATTACCTCAGCCAGGATTTGAACCTGAAACATCCCTCATTCCGTGAAGGGCGTCGTACCAGTTAGACTACCGAAGCATGTGATAATATTTATCGCAATAACCGCGTAGATAAGTTTAACAAGCGCATGTTTCAGCCTGCGTAAATTCAAATATATCATTATATATAGACTCGTGAAAATGTCAATAAATTAATTAAAAGACGGCGATACGAGTCAAGCGCGGTACGTGGTGGGCAACTAGAGAATATTAATTCTGTAACTATTAAGTTACAGAAGTAAAACGAATTATAATGTATACGTATATACATTGTGAAGTTGCGGCCCGCCGCTTCGTGGCAGCGCCCCGCCGCCGTCACAAGGCGTGGAAATTTGCGCTCAGGGACGAGCCGGAGAGGCGACGACGAGATCTCCAGAGGCCAAAAATCGATATCGTTTCCGCGTTTTGACCATTCTTTTATTTTCATGTGTAATTATAATGCGCGCGGCGCCTCACCCACACCACGGCGAGTCTTCGAGGGAGTACCGATAACGAGAGAGGTCCGGGAGGACCAAGGACCGAGGAGGGGTGGCGAGAGCGGAAGCTACATGGATCACGGGCGGCAAGAGCAACGCGGCAAGCGTGCGGCGAATGAGGCAGCGATGGACAAGGCCGCAGATAGCGGGGCCCCAGGTACCGGGGAAAACCCGGCCTCAGCAAGCTGCCTCCACGAAATATCGGGCCGCGGGTCAACCGGAGGCACACCGGCCAGAACGAAGTCCAGTCCGCTGCCCAGGGACAAATTGAAGAAGTCGCTACGCCGCCGAGGGACCGTTGCGCGCCCCCGAAGGATCCATTTTACGACGATCCTGCGTTAGAATGTCGCGCGAGCTTGCAAGCTCGCTTCCGATTGGTCGGCGCGCCCCTCAGGAAGGGGGTGCCGCATCGATTCCGTTATCGAGCGAATCTAGCGAGACACTCTCTGGGTCGTCCGTCGGCGAGTGCAAACGTTCTCTTTAAGATACGCGATATAGCCACCTCGAGTCGGGAAAATCGGTTACGCTGCGACGGTCCTCCGTACAAGGTGACGGCGAGGTGCCCTACGAGGAGACATCACATCGGTGAGGTTGCCCGCAGTAATTAATATCGGGATGTAAAGCCACGACGCCGCCCTCCGGTGCACGCTCTCGTCCGGGAAAACGTTGTAACATCGCGACGCGCACGGTCCCTTGAGACCGCGTATCGAATGGCGATCGACAGCGAGAGCGAAGGGCCTCGGGATGGTATCGTGGCCGCGGAATTGAGATAAAGATGCGATTGCGAGCCTCTGGAGATTGCGATAGATTCGTGGCAAAATCCGTTACTGCGAGTCCGTTTCGTATAATGTCCGCGCTCGTGATTGTGTCTCGCGCCTTCCGTGTTCACGGCGTATCGGATTACCCAATATTATTTAGGTTGCATTGTAGCCCGCGTCGGCACATCATTCGCGTTAATCGGCCGTCTGTGAGTGGCTAATTGCCTCAGAGAATCGTGCGTGTTAGGATAGTTATGTTCGGATGCGTTGTTCGGTGATTGCGTGTTATTATTGCTCGCGGTAATCCCGCACATTTTTCCTCGCGTTCCTTCCAGTATTTTGGGCTACGCCGAGTGCCTCGGCGTCTCATTTTCGCGTTCGGAAATCACTGAGGACAGTGTATTGGATTCGCCCAAATGACTGGCGCTACTCTTGGTCATTTCTCGCGTTAGATTAAGTCCGTATCTTTGCGTTTGTTATAGTATTCCGCGTCTCCTCGCGATCGCGCCGAAATTAATCTCGCGTTATTGTGTTGCGTTCGGTCCTCATTACGTTGGGACGTGGCTTACGCCACGATCCATACTTGCGTTAGGCTTAAGATAATTGGCGACAGAATTCTCGTGCGACTCCCGGCGTTGCGTTTACGCGCTCCAAACGTGAGATATCGTCCTCTCGCGATCTTTCCTGCGAGATCTTATTTTCTATTTCCGTGATTATTTCGTGTTTACTGTTGATGTTCCATATTAATTGTAAGTTTCGTCATACTGTATCTCTCTGATCTAATCGCCGCGCCTTCTGCGCGTTACTATACGATAACGCAGTACTTCGTTCATTCTGGTGTCCGCGCTACCATTATTTCTTTTTGTTTCATTTCTGACGCTCGCGCGATTGATTATATGATTTGTCTGATTGACCGAAGCCGAATCGGCCTTTATTGTTTCACGCGCGAATTTCTAACAAATAAATGTTATTTTGATTTATTAATTGCTTGAGTTTGGGACTTTATTTATGGCGTGTCACCCCGCCGAATATCGCGCCGCCCTTTATCACCCCCGCCCCAGCCCTTAGGTCGAACTAGCCGATTCCTCGCACATCCGCACGTCTCGCTTTGCGTCTTGTTTTGGGGTTTTCTTTTGCGATTTCGCGGACGCGCGTTGACGCGTCTGGCGCCCAACGGTAAATTCGTTTCGCAAAGTGTCGGAGGTGCGAGGGAATCGTCGGAGAGGCCCGTCATCCCGCTCTCCTTATTCCTTTTGATCCGGCCCACGTCCCGGATCGGTCCGGGAGTGAAAAAGTCGTGACAACATATATTCTAACTTAATAAACTGTGTGCCGATTATTTGTCGGACTTGAAACACAGCTATCGTTGGAACATTAATACACTTCCCTCCCCGGAATTAAATCTATACGAATTAATTATTAATGTAATAATGTTCCAACGATAACTGTGTTTCAAGTTCGACAAATAATCGGCGCGCAGTTTATTAAGTTGGAATATATGTTGCGACGCTTTTTCCCCTGGTCTCGCAATCCGGTGGAGGGCTATCGTGGATTGGCAGCACGCGCAACTAATTCAGACACCAAATGATTGGGCGCTAGGTGCGACGGATTGCATTACCGTACACTATTATATCTAACGCGATATCCCCGACAATACCTCAGGGCGTAGTTCTCTTTCAGGGAATTAGAAAAGAGACGTCACGCAATCAATCACACACAAAATAATAATAATAAGATAACATATGATATATTTCGTCAGATATAAGGCACTTGCAACAGAATATCAATCAAATGTTGGTATAATTGGTCTGAGCATCTCGCACTCGGAATCAGACCACGCGGTAACGAGACCTTATCGGCGGCGGATCGACGCCGCGGCAACGAATTAAGATGTTGTATAAATTACCGCACAAAAGTCGGAGAAGCTGACGCACGAATGCCGCATAAACGACGCAATAAGGGCACGCGAGAATGTCGAATTTTAAATACTGTAGATTAACGCACGCAAGATCAGGTCAACGTAACAGATAAACGCAGACGAACACACAAAAGCTTAACATGAATAATTAGTTGAGTCAAGGTAATGCGGTACCTTACTTCGAACTCGCAACGACTTCAAACTCACACCGAACTTACGCCACGAGGCCGACGAACCGACTCGCCGCGCCTTCAGTTGCGCCTTCAACGCCCACCCGGGCCACCTCGATTCCGCACGACGCAAAAATTATGGGCGATCTCGCCGTGTCGACCACGCTGGCCGGCGATTGCCCCCGAACACGAAATAAGGACTCGTATCGCGGACGATCCCGCGGCTTGCCACGCGAATCCCGAATTCTTTCACAAGCACGGAGATTCCGCGGCCCCGCGCCGATCCCGTCGATTTTTCCGTCCCGCCAAGCACAATATTCGCCGTCCTCGAGGGCCCGGATACGTTACTCAAATGCGAGGGCGAGTGCCCTTCAAATTACATGGCCACTCGCGGCTCGCCGTTTCCCTCACAACTCGCTCCCGTTATCGCCACGCTTATCCCGATTCACGCGAGGAAACGCGGCATAATTACTCTCGCCAACATGACGAGAACGTAACACGATTACGAACTCTAACACAACGAAACGCGACACGATTACGAATATTAACACAATGAAACGTGACACGATTCGACACGATAAATCCGACTCACATATTCTAACGCCACGCGACTGTCGGCCGTGACGGTGCTCCCGGGGAGAGCACGATTGGTCTCTACGCACAGAAGAGCTCACTCTCGGTAAGGCCCTGGCACGATTTCCACATAATTCTACCTTAAATTTGAGCGCAGGTAACGCACACGCTCATACCGCTGTCCACAGGTAGATCCTGCGGCGTTGAGGTAACCGATACGTGCCTGGGGCCAGTGCCTCGAGCAAACTCTCTTTTCTTAACGCGGGGACGCCAGAGTGGTGACCTTACAATGCGTCGTAGTATCTCCTTCGGTCCGGGCAGCTCGTAGTTCGGGCGATGCTCCCAGGTTCCTCACCGGCATGACAGTGACGGAAAACGGAAACGATGGCTTGCCGGGATCGCGCCGGTTCCCCGCGCCTGCGCTGTAGCGTGTCGCTCGACCGGATTGCCAATCCTAGCGCTCCCGGCGCCTAGGCCGCACGTGCGCCTCTCCTTCCGGGGGCGCCACTCCAATTCTAGGGCGCTCTCATCGGCGCCTCAGCTTCTCGCGCGCCTCCCCTTCCGGCGGCGCCGCTCCAACTACTGCCAATTACCTCCGATTCGGCGCGGGCTTTTCGAATCAACCGGCTGTCCGGGCCGCGATGATCGAGTTGGCGTTCGGGGTCAGACTGGCCGGGCCTCGGCCCCGTCCGCTGGCATCCCCTCGAAACGACGGCCCCAGGGCTGCGCCTTTCCCTGGGCCGCTCCTCGGCACCCTGCTCTGACTGGCGTTTCGTTCGAGCGTGTTCCGGGGTGTTCTAGACTGCTATCCTGCCGCTGTTGCGACCGAGTACGGAGTGAATTCCGGTCGGCGACACTCGTGCACTTGCGGGGAGTTCCGGGCGATCCGACTTTTGGCCATGTCCCCTGGCCGTTTCCTTAATCCTCTGCCCTTCCTCGTTGCGGCTCCCAGCCGTTACATGTTGACTCCAGCCACCACTGGCGATCCCTTCAAAACTTAACAGCTAATTAGACCAATTAAGAATACGCAACCGCCCTCCCCTCGCTCCAACGAGGAAGCCTCCCCGAATTTCCCTCGGCCGAGCCCGTCCGGGAAGTAGACGCAACTTGTCACGTCACAACGTATATACGTATTAATTAATTTGTTGACATATTCACGAGTCTAATGATATATTTGAATTTACGCAGGCTGAAACATGCGCTTGTTAAACTTATCAACGCGGTTATTGCGATAAATATTACCACATGCCTCGATAGTCGAATTGGTACGACGCCCTTCACGGAATGAGGGAGGTTCCAGGTTCGAATCCTGGCTGAGGTAATATTTTTCGCAATAATTTCTTTACAGTTTTTTAAATAATTAAATCGTATATATTTAATTCCGGGGAGGGAAAGGTATTAATGTTCCAACGATAACTGTGTTTCAAGTCCAACAAATAATCGGCGCGCAGTTTATTAAGTTGGAATATATGTATATACGTATATACATTGTAATTCGTTACTTCTGTAACTATTAATTCTCTAGTTGCGCACCACGTACCGCGCTTGACTCGTATCGCCGTCTTTTAATTAATTTATTGACATTTTCACGAGTCTAATGATGTATCTTTCAAAGAGTTACTTTCGTGCTGCTCTCAAGGAATAAAATAAAGAATTTTTTTTCTCTAGACTCTTTCTTGTATGTGAGTGATATTGAGTTATAAATCATGGACAAAGTCCAATAATACTAAATACATACATATATACACGCAAAATATATATGTAATATGTTAATACTATATATTTGATGTTTGAACTTACGCTAGATGTCACATTCCCCTGGTTGGCATGCTGCGTCGGCATTTCGTCTTGGTAGTAATCATCGTTTTGGACACCCGGTACATTCTGCACAAAGTCGAGGAGCCGACGATTTGGGCTGTCAGGCGTAGTAGGCAGATCATTCGGTAAATTCGGAAAACAAGCATTGGACGTACTGCGCCGATGTCGCGATAGACTATAATGCTCATAATTGCGGTAACAACCGGGCCCGGTCTGAGCAGGTCCACGGTCGCATGCAGATTCCCCCTCCGTGCTGTTACCATCCACCCCAGACATGTTATGACCTTGAAACAAGTTCAGGTGTTGTTCTTTAGAATAAAAGAATAAATTGCTAAAGAGATTAATTAATGGATACTATTATTTAAATGTAAACTATTACTTATAAATAGGTAACTATCTAATAACTTATATTCTTATATGTAGACTTAGGAAAAAAGAATGGAGAGAGAAAAAAAAAAAGAGAGAAAAGAGAGAAAAATAAAAACTCAATTAATGTCCTTAACAGTCTGAATATTAAAAGAATTATACTTGAAAGAAAGTGTGAACATATATAAAACACAAAGCTCCTCTTAAGAGGAAGCTTGTATTTTTTTTATGCATAATTATTAGTATTTATTAGTTTGTCTTTCTTATAGAGGAAGCTTTATGAGCAAAATAAAATAGGTGCAATGGTAGCGATCTGTAATGATGAGGAAGCAATTGTGCAAGTTTTTAATTTGCACACTTTTTTTAATTATAAATTTAACCTTTTTATGAATTGAAAAAGGGTCAGGAGAGTTTGACTTTGGCTCGAACCGCCGTGCGAAACGGACGTCTGTTCCCTGCTTGCTTGTTCGCTTAGTGTGCCTGTTGCGCAGTCCTTAGTAGTGCATTGGTTTTAAGCTACGCGGGAGTACTTAGCTTGAACTCTTTTCAGGAGGGTTTTTATTTTTTCTACTAATTGTTGCTTCTCTCTCGGAGGGGAAGCGTTGTTCAAGTTTTTAGTTAATTTGGTATGGATTCGCGGGATCACGTCGCCACGCAGCTCTCACGTGATAGCTCTCGCACCTCAGACGAAGAGCCCTACAATGTCGCTAATAAGAAAATGAGAATCTGCGTTTCAGGACAGGAATTCGACAAGATTATGAAGGACTTCAGGATCGAGGATAACATTTTGGATAGAAACCGCAGAAATCATTCCTCTAAAAAGCAGAGGGACGAGGAGCTGTGCAAGCGACGAAACCTAACTATTGACGCGAGCATTTACACGCCTGAAGAAGATATGGAAGTGGACGTGGGCTTCCCCGTGAATGTAGAGGACAATCGGGGCCGCAATCTTTTAATAAACCAAGCGACTCCGACCAACTTTAGCGATTTGAATGTAGATATTCGCAACACGCCGCCTGCTCGCAATGATCACGTGACTAATACAGACGATACACGTGATACTGCCGTGGACAATGTTATACCTCCTTTTGACAAGGAATCCTATGTTGTAAGTGGTTCTACTTTGAAGAATGTGACCTTGGAAATTATTCGTTTGACGCGCAAGGCTTTGCTAGATTTGAGGATGACTTTAAAGGTATCGCTAAAATATTAAACTTTACGCCTTTCCCCCGATCAGACTACAAAAAAAGGTAAGAACCTTATTAAAATATGGCTGGTTCTCTCAGAAATCTGCCCTGTATCTGTAACCATGATTAATCATTTTTTGGCAGAGGCGGAGTTTAAAGATTTTAGAGACGTTAATCGCGCGCTGTAAATTATAGATAAGCTCAGTGACCTGATTAAATTAAAAGCTCATTTGGAGCAACTTTCTGTAATTTGCAAAGGTGTAATTTTGGATTGGCCGACGACGATCCCTGAGCTGTGGTCGGTGATTCGTGACAACCCGGGAAAAAATATTTATATCTGACAGTATATGAACATATATAAATGAGATATGAACAGATATAAGTTTTACATGCTCATATATAAAGCATATATAATCATATATTGTTTTCTATCGCCATATATGATCAGATCGTACATTATACATGACACAAGATCTGATCATATAAGTTCATATGTGGTCAGACATATTATTATGTGTAGCCAGATATGACACTATACATAATCGTATCTGGCCTCACATGGTCGTATATAAAGAATGTTCGGCCATGTATTATCAGATATAATTATATGTGGCCATACATAACTGTATACGGCACTGTATATGATCATATATGACAAGATGCGATGCTGTATATATGATTGTATATGTTCATTTACGGCCGGAATGAAATGAAACTGATCAGATCTGTCTATATATGACCAGATTGGAATATAATGATATAAATTGTCGCGGGAAAAAATATTTATATCTGACAGTATATGAACATATACAAATGAGATTGAACAGATATAAGTTTTACATCCCCATATATGGAGCATATATAATTATATATGGTTATCTATCGCCATATATGATCAGATCCGTACATTATACATAATAAAGTATTCGATAGATGGCATTCGATGGGATCTGTTTCTCGTATTTATAATTTGACAAACAGTGTTATAAGAACGGTATCAAAAGACAAGACACTGTCTCGCACTATGAAGCGGCACAATTTTTGTATTAGTTGTATCGTGGAGTCTACTTTTATAATAAAGTGGCACACTCTTAAAAAATAACTTTTGAAAATATATAACAATTTTCTGAAATTTTTACTTAAATATATATGTCTATACCTGATAAATATATGTATAGTTCGTACCTGATCATACCTGATCAGATATTTAACATATACAATAATACCAGATCATATATCCTCAGATCTGGCCAATTTCCATATCTGACCGTATATGACCAATTGGATATGATCATATGATCATATATATGATCAGATATGAATATTTTTTCCCCGCAAGTCAAATATTCTCAGACTAGAACAAATGTACCGACGGAAATGAAACTCTACTACTAAGAAATCTTATTTACTAGCAACAGATAATATTGTTACTTTTAAAGAGAATAAAGTCAGAGACTTAAAAATTTTTGCCAGCGAAGTCGGACCGTACGTACCTCAAGCGAGACAATGCTTTAACTGTTTTAGATTCGGTCATACAAAAATTGCATGTAAAAGCGAAACTCGCTGTATTATTTGCGGCGACAAATCCCACGGTAAGTGTGACAAATCTTTACAATGCTGTAACTGTGGAGGTCAGCACAAGTCCATGTTTAAAGGCTGCCCTGCCTACAAAAAAACTAAAAACATTAATGTAGTGATGACTTATAAAAATGTCTCATTCCACAGTGCGTTGCGGATTGTCGAAGGCGATAATACGACGCCCCCGAGGTTCCACGACAGATACTTAAATCCTGATGCTTGGTCAAGCTTGCCGCCCTACTCTAAAGTTAGATCATATCTCGATGCAGCGAGCAGGGACTGTGATAAACGGCGGGAGCCGGAGATACGTGATTTGCGCGTGGATGACTCCCGGTGTAATGTTAGGATAAGGACTAATATATTAAGTAATAATTATTAAGTAATTAATAGAACTGTAATTAAGCAAACGTGTATATTAATTCTCAGGGTGCGTTCGGGGAGCTCGCTACCGCGCTAACGCTATTATAACTCCGTTCATGGAGCCATGATAGCGCTAGCGAATGCGAGCTTCATGAACAGCAGTAGTGTACTATAGCGGAATTCGACGGTGAGCGCTCGGCAAATACGGACGTGCGTGCTTTCCCTCCCTACGATTCTGCGCAGTCTTAACCTCGTGTTATCGTGTGAATTATACTGGCGAGTGTTAAACTCATGCCCTGGGTAGGTTTAAGGGGCTTCCCCTTTTCTTATTCTAGTAATGGTTGAGAAGCAATAATTCTTGCTAGTGCTAAGTTCGTACGATTATGCAGGCGGCTTCGGCCCCTGTAAAAGAAAACTTTTCAGAAGGAGCGGACCGGCGGCGATGCTTGTCCGTACCTCGTGGCGATTTTGATAGTTTTTTTCAAAAAAACTGCAAAAGATTTGTTAACAGTGTCGGATTCGTGTTCTGACTCGCGATCGCGCTCGCGTTCGTGTACTCAACCTCACTCGCATTCTCGGAGCGTGTTCCTATATTCACTGCCAGTACTGAAAATATATAGTTACATAACGCAAACTATATATTTTCAGCACTGCCAGTAAAAAAAGGAACATGGGGTCGATCTCGATCCCATCCCCCCCCCCCAATGCGCAAAAGACATCTTGTGCTTCCGAATTTACAAAGCTCGAGTAAGTGAAAAATATTGGGAAGAAGAAGCATAGGAATCGCAAAGAAAACAACAGCGGCGAAGACGTGGGTTTCGTCTCTCCCTCCGAGCCGACGGGGATCAACGATGTAAGGTGATTCCTCATCTTCTGATCTTCATCCCCCTTCCTCCCAATCTCTCTACCCTCTTCCCTTTCTTCCCCCTTCTTGAGCAAAGTTCCCCCCCAGAGAGATCGCTAAGGAATGATGTTATTCAGAACAATGATCTTCAATTTCTAAATATGTTTGCAATGCTAATTAATCATCTAGTTGAACTCATTCTGCCCTCTCTTAACGGCTCTCAACTGTGCGAGGGAATCCAACAAGTACGTCGTTTGCTATTAGAACTTATACATCATTAAACGCTCCAAAATGGCTAATTCTTCTCTACAGACTTTTGCGTTTGCCCCTGGCTGTGGTATTCTGTACTGGAACTGCAGGGAAGCGCTGAGTAAAAAACCTGAGATAAAAAAACTTTGCGAGGACTATGAGGTAATATTTCTGGCGGAAACATGTATGACCCCTGTTAATGACTTTTCCGTCCGTGGCTTTAAAGTCGTTAGAAAGGATTCTGCTGACCCTGGTGTCAGAGGAATGCTTGCCCTAGTCAAAGAGACAATCTTGTTCTCTCAAATTAATCTTGCAGGACTATTGGACCCGTCTGTAGAAGCTATTGGACTAGAGCTAAAGATTACCAGCGTCAGAACCGTCGTTCTGGGAGTTTACAGACACCCTAAGCCCCCCGTCTGCCAGAATACTTGGCGAGATCTATTCTTATTGGCCGGCTCTCGTGATTACTTTCTTCTTATGGGAGACATAAACTTCCATCACCCCTACTGGGGAGCGACCCGGACTAACTCAGCAGGCACTTACGTCGCTGATATCCTTGATCAGCATTCGTTCAAACTTATGAACGCAGATTCGCCCACCTACATTCCTCCTCCAGGCATCACGTCTTCACTATTAGACTTGGCAATTTGTTCATCTAATCTGGCTCCTCTATGTGAATCTCTTACTCTTTGAGACACAATGGGCAGCGACCACCGTCCGATCGTTGTTCACGTTAATCGGCAAGTTAGGTCAGTAAATGTGTTTTCTCACAAGCACAAGTTATCGGAGGAACAATGGAGAAGCTTTACTTCTATTCTGCAATCACGTGCCGAGGATCTGGAGACAGAGATTCTTAAGTGGGGTGACAAGGAACCCTTGCAACAATATCACGCATTTTTTGAACAGGTCGAGAATGTTCTTAGTGAGATCTCTCCTCCCGCTAGAAAGGCAGTTTCCCTAAAACATCGGAAAAAAAACGGTACTCATACTGGACCTCCTCCTACTCCCTGGTGGACCAAGGAGTGCTCGGAAGCGGTGCAGGCTAGAAAAAGGGTATGCAAAATATACCGAAAAAATCCTACAGTGGTAAATTATCAGACTTACAAGGCTCAGCTATCTGAAACTAGGAGAATCTTGAAAAAGGCCAAGAGGGATAGATGGAGAGAATATTGCTCTTTGCTAGACTTTCCGACTCTTACCGCGGATGTTTGGAGGATGTTGAAAAGATATAGAAATTGCAAGTTGGCGTCAGCCAATCTTTCCGCAGGTGTGAATAGCAAGCAGGTGGAGGCCGCAATAGCCAACGTGCAATTCCGAACCTCTAAATTTTCCTGACAACTCTGCTTCCACACCTGAGTCTCTCTCTTGGATGGACAATGCGTTCCAGTTCCAAGAGTTCGAGGCTGCACTCAATTCCGTTAAATTAAAGTCTAGCCCAGAAATTGACAGAATAAACTATCAAATCCTTAAGTCATTTCCTATTTCCCTGTAAAAATTGCTGCTGAGGATCCTCAACAACTTGTTCTTGGAGAGCGCTTTTCCGGAGTCTTGGTCGCATTCGCTCGTTTACCTTATCCCCAAGCCTCATGGCGGTGGCGTTAAGCCGATAGGTCTCACCTCCTGTACACTTAAGCTTCTCGAAAGGCTCATCCTCAACAGGTTACATTGTAACAATCGAGGGCCCTTCCTGATTCGGAGTCCCTAGTTCCTAATTTCCAGTTTGGATTCCGCAAATTTAGATCCTGCTTTGACAACCTCACTATACTAACGTCTGAAATTCAAGAAGGGTTCCTTCAAAATAAAATGACAGTGGCTTTATTCATTGACGTGAAAGGCGCATTTGATAATGTCGATCCCGGCATCCTAATACAAGACATGTTAGACCTCGGCTTCCCCAAGAGAGTCTGCCAGTTCGTCCAAAATCTCATTCACTCCCGCAACGTACAGTTTGTTGTTGATGGCAAGCTTACTCCCCCTCGCATATCGCGTAAGGGTACCCCTCAGGGATCGGTCCTTAGTCCGACATTATTCAATATATACTTAAGAATAAATAGCAAAACTACTTCATAGTCGCACCAAAATTCTACAATTTGCAGAAAACATATTCATATATGCAACAGCATCTACCCTTCGAAAAACAATAGACTCCTTGCAAAAATATCTTGAACAGATCCAAAAATACCTTAAAGACAGAAGACTTGAAATCTCTCCTACCAAAACCCAGCTCATGATCTTCTCGCCTTTCAAGCGTAACTATAATCACTGTGTCATTAGACGACAGGGTCATTGGTCCCTCGAAAACTGTTCGCTTTCTAGGTGTAGTTCTTGACCCCAAGCTCTCGGGCACCGCTCATCTAAATTATTTTATTTTCAAAGCCAGGACAACAGCGAACATTATTTCTTCCCTCAGAGGGGTCTGGTGGGGAGCTCATCCCCAGCTCCTCCCCAATGTGTACAGAGCCATTTGAAGATGTTCTCTGGAATATGTCTCCCATATATTTTGCCTTCAAAATTCCACCAAATTTTACAGACTTGAAATAATACAGAACAAAGCTATTAGAGTCATTTTGGGATACCGCATTTCTACTCCTATAAACACTATGTTTGCTGAGGCCAAAGAGCTTCCTTTAAAGCTAAGGCTTCAATATTTGGCTGCTAAGTATCTTATCAAGGTACAGTCAACCACGAATCATCCAGTCACGGAATCGTTGTCGGAGATAGCATACTATGCAGCGCAGGACCCGGAGAAAGCTGAATATGTAGCTCGAAATTTCCTTCTTGCGAAAACATTCAGAGGGGTCGAACAGACAGTCCGTTGCATATACAAATCGACAATCCTGCCTACCTTTCAATACTCTTTCTATTCCTCCTTTTTCTCCTCTTCTTACTACTACCCAAGCCCAGACACAATGGATACCTTTAACAGTATTCCTCGACAACAGGTGCAAGCTTCTTTTGACCAAGCTTTTGGGGACGTCATGAGGGATACCTTGATATTTTACACTGACGGGTCTAAGACTCAGTCAGGGAACTACGTTGGTGCTGCTTGTCACTCTCCTCAGATTCAGCTGCAAATTATGCATAAATTACTGTTTCAGACTTCCGTATTTACTGCTGAAGTCTGGGGCAATCTATAATGCTATAATTTTATGTCTCGACCTTCGGCCAACGTGCACCACTATCGTTACCGACTCGAAAAGCGTAATAGAGGCTTTCGCGACCCCATGTGTAATTATCTCATCCCGCTAATTAAGGCAAAATTACTTATAGCTCAAGAAAGAGGTACTCGTATACAGTTTATTTGGATTCCTCGCACATAGGAATAGCCGGTAACGAAATTGCCGACTTTCTGGCAAAAACGGCAATTAGAGAAGGTACCCCACTCCCACACTTCAAAATCCCATATACTGATCTTTTTGCTGTCTCTAAGGAAAAACTTGACAATCGCTTTAAAGACTATCTTGCCACGTGCGCCTGAGATAAAGAGACCCACTACTATAACAACATATACCGAGAGTCGTCAAAACCTTAGTATTATAAGTCTGGTCTTTTCAGAGAAACGATTGTAACCGTGAACCGTATCAGAGCTAATCATTATAACTTAAATCACAGTTTGTATCGTAAAAATCTTATTGATGATGGCTCATGTCCATGCGGTAACCGGATTCAGGATATTAATCACTTAATCTTTTATTGTCCAATTGCCATTAGGCATAGTACTAAAGTATGTGTGTAAATGAATACGATTTATTCGTAGTAAAACAATTTAAAGAAACTATTTTACAAAATATAAAAAAGCGATTTCCAATTCATGAAACTCATGTTTGCGGAGCACTTCTGGATCCGACTCTTCAAAGTGTTAGAGATATTGCTGAATATCTCGCAGACAAGCAGCAATCTTCTGAAGAATTTTTAATATATATGATCCACAAAATGGTTATCCCCTGAATATAAAAAATGAGCAGGTTAGATTATTTTTGTATTTTATTTATTAACATTAAGCGACGTTTCAGAGATTAGATCATATTTTAACAAATATTTTTATTCTATAGTAAAACTTATTGTCCAATTGAGTAATATATATTGGTTTTATATATATAAAATAAGAAATATAATTAAATATATTTTTTAATAATATATCCATATTCGGTTCTATGTGATTATATGCTATGTAGAATTAATTTATACTTTTAATACAATTAAAAAATTAGTGTATATGAATTTTGTCCATTAAGCTATATATAACTTTTATCACAGTTTTTATAAACTATATATTTAAGCAATACCTAGTTTAGGTAATTTACAGTATCTAGATTTACAAAATCTAGGCTTAATATTGTAATTAAGCCTAATATATATAAGTCTTACATAGTTTATATTGGCAACAGCTTCTATATTAATCACCAAATATAAGATTATTATTTTTATGATATATATAGTTAAATTCTTGGACTTCCGTTTCCGGTGCGTTAGAGAGCGACACGCGGTGACAGGGCAGATCTTTTCGGCAGTGTGTGAGAGTGAAGGAGAGTGTTGGTGAGGGTGAGACAGTGAGAGAAAGAGAGTGGAGGAGCGAGAGTGTGTGTGGCAGTGGAGGGAAGGTGCGATCGGGAAGGTTGAGGGAAGGAAAGGGTTGGAAAGAGTACGTGAGAGAGCAGGCAGGGCAGGGAGCACGAGAAGTGCTAAGAGGGGAAAGCGTACGTGAGAGCGGGTCGGGCAGGGACTGCAGGGAGCACGCGAGGAGCTAAGAGGGGAGAGCGTCGAGCGAAAAGCGGCCGCGGGCGAGGGGAGCGTGAGTATAGACGGCGCGCGGGTAGCGAAAGAGACGGGCCAGGAATCGTGCAGAGCGTGAGAAAGGAATTGGCTAAGGAAAATGATTGAAAGGATGGGGTATGAATAGTATGATGATGGGGGCAGAGGACAAAAGAGCAAGAAGCGAGAGTGTCAGCAGTGTCGGGAGCGAGGGGAGCCGCGGGAAAAGAAAAATTGCGGAACTGCAAAGGAAGAGGGAAGAGAGAAAGAGGGTAGAGAATTTAAGAAGCCCACCGAGGCTATGGGCTGGGGGGAGTCGGAGAAAAGCGATTGGAGGGAGGAGATGAGAAGGTGGAGGGATGAAATGAAGGAGGTAATGAATGATTTGAGGGAGGTGAAAGAGTAGAGGGGGGGAGTGTAGGCAGATGATGCAAGAGATGATGGAGGGGTTTAAGGGGGGAATCTACTTTGATGGATTAAAAAAATCGATTTTTTTGCATAAATAAACAGTATTAGGTTTCAAGAATTATATTTCTAAAGTATTATCGTCAAACTCGTAATATTGACGAAACTACAGCTCTTTTTAGTGAGGCGCGCGGAGGATCGATACAGCAGAAATACGCTACACTGGCTTCGCAGCGTGCTCGATTCTATTATTGCGGAAACAAAAGAATCCTATATACCTGTTAGACCTTCAAAACTATTTTATTTGACCCTATAGTGTTTATATTTATATGTTAGTATTTGTGTGTGTGTGTGTGTGTGTGTGTGTGTGTGTGTGTGTGTGTGTGTGTGTGTGTGTGTGTGTGTGTGTGTGTCTGCGTCTGCGTCTGCGTCTGCGTCTGCGTCTGCGTCTGCGTCTGCGTCTGCGTCTGCGTCTGCGTCTGCGTCTGCGTCTGCGTCTGCGTCTGCGTCTGCGTCTGCGTCTGCGTCTGCGTCTGCGTCTGCGTCTGCGTCTGCGTCTGCGTCTGCGTCTGCGTCTGCGTCTGCGTCTGCGTCTGCGTCTGCGTCTGCGTCTGCGTCTGCGTCTGCGTCTGCGTCTGCGTCTGCGTCTGCGTCTGCGTCTGCGTCTGCGTCTGCGTCTGCGTCTGCGTCTGCGTCTGCGTCTGCGTCTGCGTCTGCGTCTGCGTCTGCGTCTGCGTCTGCGTCTGCGTCTGCGTCTGCGTCTGCGTCTGCGTCTGCGTCTGCGTCTGCGTCTGCGTCTGCGTCTGCGTCTGCGTCTGCGTCTGCGTCTGCGTCTGCGTCTGCGTCTGCGTCTGCGTCTGCGTCTGCGTCTGCGTCTGCGTCTGCGTCTGCGTCTGCGTCTGCGTCTGCGTCTGCGTCTGCGTCTGCGTCTGCGTCTGCGTCTGCGTCTGCGTCTGCGTCTGCGTCTGCGTCTGCGTGTGCGTCTGCGTCTGCGTGTGCGTGTGCGTCTGCGTGTGCGTCTGAGTCTGTGTGTGCGTGTGCGTGTGCGTCTGGCGTCTGCGTCTGCGTTGCTGTGCTGCGTCTGCGTCTGCGTCTGGTCGTGTGTGTGTGTGGTGTGTGTGTGTTGTGTGTGTGTGTGTGTGTGTGTGTGTGTGTGTGTGTGTGTGTGTGTGTGTGTGTGTGTGTGTGTGTGTGTATCTTGGAAAGCACTAAAGAAGCTCGAACAGCCAAGAAAATGACGAAAACTGCCGAACAGGAGTTCTACGAGGAAGAGGAAGACATTTTAGATGGACCCGGAATAGCGGATTGAGCGTTATTTAACTGTAAGTATCGTGAAAACATCCAAAACTTCATTTCTTTATTCAACTGAGACTTTTTTGACCCGCCATATTAAATCCGCCATTTTAAATTTTAAAAATCTGATATCAGATTCGGATTCAGCGACCTCAAAAACTTTTATACTGAAATTTGCATGCATTTTACGTGCTTTTTTGGCTGAAAGCGAAAAAATAAACTTTAACGCGTTTTTCTTAAAACCACTTTTTCCAACTTTGCGTACAAGATAACTCAAGAAGTAATCACTCAAATAACTTTCGCCAAGCACGATTCAATTCCTTACAATTTTCTCCAAGGTTTGAACTTATACGTTTACATTTTATTGTTTATTTATAACATTTTTATCAACAACAAAAGATCGATTTTTTTATCAAAAAAATGTCATTTTTCTTACGATTGCTGTAACTTCTTCAATTTTTCATATTTTTATTTGCAAATAGGTTAAATTTCTGCGTAATTGATTAAGCTTTAAGGAAAATTTTTATTTTTTGCTTTCAGATAACTCAGCTCGATGCTTCAATGTACGCAGCTAACCGTTGCGCTACCAACAGTGCGCTACAAAATTGTCCGCCATTATAATAAAAATTAATGTAACTGAAAAAAAATTTTTTTTTTCTTCTTTAAGAATGTGTTTCCATATTACAAAAAAAAATTAATTCAATATCACTTATAGTTTCCTTGAAAAAATTTCCAAAAAATCATCATTTTTCACCCGGCTAAAGTAGATTCTCCCCTTAAAGAGCAAGGGAGGCTGATGAGGGAGGAGATGGAGGAGTTGAGAAGAGAGGGGCAGGAGAGAGAGGAGAAATGGAAGGAAAAGAAGAAAAAAATGATGAGCTGCATAAAAGGGCTGGAAAGGAAGGTAGAGGAGTTGGAAATAGATAAAGAGGGGGAGGAAAAAAGGGTGGGATATCTGGGGAGGAAAAGGAGACAAAATAAGAGAGTTGGAGAAGAGGATGAAAAGGAAGGAGCGGGAAGAAAGGAGAAAGAATGTAATAATCAGAGGGCTGGAGGTCAAGGAAGGAAAGAGGAGGGAGGCGGTAGAGGAGGTGTTAAGCGCCATAGGGGTGAGAGGAAACATTGAGGAAATCAAGAGAGTGGCCGGGGATAGAGAGAAGGACAGAGAGATGGTGCTGGTAAAGATAAAGAGTGAGGAGCAGAGAGAAGAAATCATGAGGAGAAAGAGAGAGCTAAAGGGAAGGAAGGAGAGGATTCTGGAAGACTGGATTTGGAAAGAGAGAAAAATGAGGTGAAAGTTAAAAGAAATTGCGAGGAAAGAGGAGAAAAGAGGAAAGAGGGTGAGAATAGGGTATGAAAGGTTATGGATAGATGAGCAATGCTGGAAATGGGATGAGGAAGAGAAGGTTTTGAAGAATGGGAGGGGGGAGCAAAAAAGAGAAAAGGAGGGGGGAGAGAAAAGAGATGAAACGGAATAGCGCCATCAATGAACTCGATGTTCGACAGGAGGAAAGCCAACATGAGGAGAAGGAGCGCGCCGCTGCCAAGAAGAAGAATGTGAGCAGGGCAGGAGGACGAAGGGAGAAGAGAAGAGAGAGAGGAAAGGGGAGGAGGAAGGAAGAAGGGAGTGGAACGTGGCTTTTTGGAATGTGGCGGGGCTAGAGAATGGAGATAAGGAGTTTTGGATAGGGCTGAAGGAATGGAATGTAATGGTGCTACTAGAAACGTGGCTAGATGATAGAGGATGGATAAGGGTTAAGGAGAGACTACCGGGAGGATACAAATGGGAAATGCAAGCGGCAAAGAGAGAGAACAAGATAGGAAGAGCGAAAGGAGGAATGGTCATGGGTATTAAGAAGGAGCTGGCGGAGAAGGAAAAAAGAATTATGGGGGCGGGGGAAGGGATCATGACGGGCAAGGTGAGGGTGGGGGAGGAAAGATGGAGGATAGTGGGAGTCTACGCAGGAGAGAGCACGGAGAAGGCTCTGAGGGAGATGGAGCGGTGGGTGGAGAACAAAGAGGCAGGAGTTAGAGTGTTGATAGGGAGGGACTTTAACGCGAGAACAGGGGAAAAAGGGGGAGAGATAGAAGGGAAAGAAGGGGAGGAAGGAAGGGGAGAGCAAAAGGAGAGAAGGTCAAAGGACCGGGTTATAAATAGGGAGGGCAGGCTGATGCTGGACTTCCTAGGGGAAAAAGAATGGTGCATTTTTAATGGGAACACAAGAGGAGACGAAGAGGGAGAGTGTACTTATATTGGGGGAAGGAGAAACACAGTGATAGATTACGTAATAGGGGAGGGAGAGGTAAAGGACAGAGTGGAAAAGATTAGGATAGAGGACAGGGTGGACTCCGATCATCAACCGGTGAAGTATGGCTGAAAGGAGAATGGAGAAGCGGGAAAGGGCACAAAGGAGGAGAAAAAGCTTGGAGGGGAGTATGGAACGAAGAAGGGAGAGAAATGTTCAGGCAGAAGCTGGGGAGGGTAGAGCTGGGGGAAAAGGGGCTGGAAGAGGAATGGGAGGAGATGGAGGGGAGGGTGAAGGGAGCACTGAAAAAGACAGAGGAGAAGCTGAATAAGAAAGAGAAGTGAAAAATAGGCTGGTGTAATACGGAATGTTTGGAGAAAAAGAAGGAGGCAAGAAGAGAACTAAGGAGGTGGAGAAGGAAGGGTGGGTGGGCGGAAGAATACCAAAGGGCGAAACAAGAATTCAGAGAGTTGTGCAAGAGGAAAAAGAAGAAGGAGAACGAGAGATAAGAAAAAAGGGCGGCGGAAGTGAGTAGGGAAAGTGAAGTGTGGGAGATAGTTAACAAAGAGAGGAGGAAGAGGAGGAAAGTGACAGAGGGGATAGAAATGGCGGAGTGAAAGAAACATTTTATGAGGCTGCTCGGAGGGGTGGAAAGCAGGGTTGTCAAAGAAGGGTGAGGAAAATGAGAAGGAAATAAGTAAGGGGGAGGTGAGAAGAGCCTTAAAGAAACTGAAAAAGGGAAAGGCGGCAGGGGTGGATGGTGTTCCGAGTGAGGTGTGGAAGCATGGAGGGGAAGAGATAGAGGAATGGGTGAGAAAGTTTTGCAATAAAGTCTGGAGGGGAGGAGGATGGCCGGAGAGCTGAAAGAAGAGAGTGATTGTGCCCATAGCAAAAAAGTGGGAGGGGGAGAGGGTAGAAGACTACAGGGGGGTCACCCCGTTATCCACCCTATACAAGGTATACGTAGCGGTGCTAGCGGAAAGACTGAGGGAAGAAGTGGAGAGTAAAGGGATTATCCCGCCGAGTCAAACAGGATTCAGGAAGGGGATGGGGACGGTGAACAACATTTTTGTGCTTAACTATTTAGTGAACAAACAACTGGAAAAAAAAGGAGAAAGGTGGTAGCGTTGTTTGTGGATCTAAAGGCGGCCTTTGACTCGGTGGATAGGGAGGTGCTGATTGAGGCGCTGAGGGAGAGGGGGGTTAGGGAGAGTTTGATAGAGAGGATAGAGGAAGTGTTGAGGGAGACAAAAAGTAAGGTTGAAGTGGGAAAGGAGCTGGGAGAAAGTTTTTGGACAGGTGAGACAGGGGTGCCCGCTGAGCCCGCTGCTGTTCATCGTATTGCTGGCTGACCTAGAGGAGGAGATAAAGAAGGTTAAGTGGGGCGGAATCAGGCTGGGAGGAAAAAGGGTATACGACCTGGAGTACGCGGATGACATGGTGTTGCTGGCGGAGGGAGAGGATGAGGTGAGAAGTATGATGAAGAGGCTGGAGAGATACTTGGATAAGAAGAGGCTGGAGTTTAACACGGAGAAAACCAAGAACATGAGGTTTAGAAAAAGAGGAGGAAGGATGGTGAAAAGAGACTGGTGGTGGAAAGGAAGAAAAGTGGAGGAGGTGAAAGAGTTCCGATACTTAGGCTATACGCTACAAAGGAATGGAGGGCAAGAAACGCACGTAAAAGAGACGGTTAGGAAGGCGGCGGCGGTAATGGGGCAAGTGTGGGGGATAGGGAAGAGGAGGTTGGAAAGAACTGGGAGAGAAGGCTTTGGCTATTTGACAAGCTGGTTTGGACGGTAATGGGGTACGGGGTGGAAATATGGTGATGGAAAGAAAGAGAAGAGATGGAGAGGCTTGAAGAAAAATATTTGAGATGGGTGTTGGGAGTAGGAGGACGCCGTGGTACTTGGTGAGGGAGGAGTTGCAAAAAAAAATTAAGAGGTAGGGCGGGCAGGAGGGCGTGGGGTTTCGGAAGGAAGCTGGAAGAAGGAGGAGAAAGTGAATTGGCGAGATTGTGTTGGGAGGAAGTAAAGGGGAGATCGAGGAGGAGAAGAGAAAAGATCTCGGGCTGGGAAGAGGGCAGAAAGAAGTATCTGAGCGACAGAGGACTGTGGAAAGAAGGAGAGAGAGAAAGAGGAGGGGAGAAGAGACAAGACTGGTGGAGATGATGAAGTGGGAAAGGGAGGTACAAAGAACGGAGAGATGGGAGAGAATAAAGGAGTCCAGATACAATAAATGGTACAAAGAGGTAAAAGAGGAAGGAATACCGGAGTACTTAAAGAAAGGGTGGGGGGAAAGTAGGTGGAGCAAAGTGGCAAGATTCAGACTGGGGAACGAAATGAGGAAGGGTAGACATTGAGAGGAGGAGAAAAAAAATGCAAATTGTGTGAGGGAGAAGAAGAGACGTGGAAACACGTGTGGGAACGGTGTAGGGATTGGGATGAGGGAAGAGAGAGTTGGCAGGAGGCAAGGAGAGAGGTATTGGGAAAGGGAGGGGAGGGGAATGGTGGATAAGGAAGATTGAAAAAAATAGAAATAGGAGGAGGTACGTGAAAAAGCTGAAAGGGGAAGAGTACGAATGAGGTGAATGAAAGAATGAGTGATAAGCCAAAGAGAGGGGAACAGAAATGGGTCGAAGGGAAAATGGAAAGCAAGAGGAAACGGAAGTCTTTTTTGCGGAGAGGGTGTGTGTGTGCGAGCGGCGGGTGTGGGTATGGGCGGACGCAGAGGCGGAAGCCCACACCCACACAACTTAGGCTGAGTAAGATAAGTTAGAATAAGTAGGATAAAAGGACGATGTGAAGGGATGTAAATGGTTTGGGAACGTTCCTTGGCAAAAATGCCTTTTGAACCCTACGGGGATATGAAATAAAGACATACATACATACATACATACATACATAAGTTGAATTCTCATGTTTAGTTTTACTTTTTCATAATAGCAGATTATAGTAATAATAAGTCATGTAAGCTTCTTGGAGTTAAAAAATTGCGATAGGAGTTGGCTGCAAAACATACAATAAGCATTATATTCCTCCTGAAGATCCTATTCTTGTCAAAGTTAAAAAGTATTTACATATGTCAGAATCTATTATCGAAGATCTTCTACAATGGTAGAATAAATTAAATGAAGTTGTCACTGCTTGTTCGGGCGTCGCTTTCCGACGGTCGCCCTGAATCTGGATTCCGCTCAGAGTTGAGCGAGAAGCGTGGATAACGCGAGTCGTGAATTCGCGGGAGGAATGGGGATTAAAACACTCGGAACACAGATTGCACAATGAAATATTTAATCTTTATTTCAAGAACGAAAAAGACGCGAGGGGGAACAACGGATTGTGCGCCGCGGATTCGGAAATCTTCTGAGTCGTTCGTACTTTTCTGCCAGGTCTCGCAAACGGATATCTTGTCTCAGCTTCTCGCATCGAAGCCTCTCGCGGAGCGGAGATCTTGTACGCGTCAAACGGAAATCTTGAGCGCGCGGCAGAAGAACGATCGCGAGCGGAGCACGACCGGAAGTTTTCGGACCCCTCGCTAAGTAGTACACTTAATGAAAAAATATAAGTAACTTTGATCTGCACTTTAAGACGAAACGAGCGAGTAGCGATTCAAGCAGCGATTTAAGAGGGAGAGAGCCGTGCTGTCTTTAGTCGAGGATTGATACGCGACGACTTTCGGCTATGAGTTCTGGCCCACGACTTAAGGCTAGGAATCCTCAGCAACGACTGACTGTCCGGCGAGCGAGTTCGCCGTTTACTCAAGAGGGTTGTTTTTTCAGGAACGAACGAGCGATGAGAGCTGAATCGCTATTCGTCCGTATGTTCACATCACGCGTCACAACAGCCGTTTCCGTGCTTCGACAAATAAGGGAGCACTCTCGTAACGCGTGATCGCGATCGATGGGCTTTGAGGGCGCGGGGATCGCGGGGAACGTATGTTTCGCACAAGTTCGACAGAACTCGAACCACATAAACATCGGTATTTCTTGATGTTAAATATAATAATGTTTTCGAGCCGATGTTTTGCGTAGGAAAGTTCGACGGATCTCGAACATACCGCCCGCCTCAAAACGATAGTTTCGATATAATGCGCGATAATAAAAAAAACATAAAACATCAGCGCGAGAAGTTTACAAAGACATACAGAAAATTAAAGGGGCAACGCCGCCCGCCGTGGAATAACATGGACGAATTGTTTAAACTAGCTTAGAATATAATTAGATCTAACGCGCGTCTTGCATTGACGCAAGAAGTATGATTAATTGCTCGTCGCCTCGTTGTTGACCGGTAAAACGCATAGTTTTACGATTGGCCTTTGGTATTCGGAAGTGGCCGTTTTCACGGTCACTACGCGCGTGACACCGTCGGGCCCGGGATGGCATTGCGTTGTGCGGCCGAGCTCCCATTTGCACGTGGGCAACGTGGGATTGCGCAAGAGGACGAGTTGTCCGAGACCGATCGGCGGCTTGACCGTTCGCCATTTTGCTCGTTGTTGTAGAGTGTTCACGTAGTCGTACTCCACATTTTCCAGAATTTTTTGGTAATGTGTCGGATTAGTTGCCATTGCGACAAACGATTCTCGTTTAGATCGAGCAAAGATGGTTCCGGGTTGACCGTAAAAGCGGTTCCGACCAAAAAATGACCGGGGGTGAGACATTCGTAGCATCGAGGGTGTCGGCGAGAGGAGCGATCGGTCGAGAATTCTTCGAAGGTTAAAGTGTGAGTCCCTAAAACGCGACGCAAATGAGTCTTGACACTCTGCACGCCCGCCTCCCATAGCCCACCAAAATGCGGGGCTGAAGGGGGGAGGAAATTCCACGTAACGTTATCTGACGCGGTTTAATTTAGAAAATTTGGGTCTTGAACGGCGGATTTGTACGCTCGATGCATTTCTCGGTCTGCCCCGACGAAGGTAGTTCCGTTATCGGAATACATACATTGCGGAAGACCGCGACGAGCGCAGAACCGGGAATAAGCGTTTAGAAACGCGGGAGTGGAGTAATCTCCAACCAATTCTAGGTGGATGGCCTTCGTCGCGAGACAAACAAATAAGGCTATGTACGCCTTGCGGGAGGTAATACCGCGACCGAAAGAAGCGCGAATAAGAACTGGTCCCGCATAATCCACACCGCAGTGCAGAAAATTGCGAATTGTCGAGGTTACGCGTGGCTCGGGCAGATTGCCCATGATTTGAGTAGGAACTGCCGCTCGCTCGCGCGTGCATGTAATGCAATTATGTATAACCGCTTTGACTATGTTGCGCGCGCAAATGATCCAGAAGTCGCGGCGGAAAATATTCGAAGTGAGCTGAGGTCCCGCGTGCAGGGCTCGTAAGTGAGCTTGATTTACGAGGAGCTTGACAAGGGGGTGCAAAGATAATAAGATAGGATGGCGTACGGGAAACGGTAAGGGAGCGTTGCCGAGACGCCCACCCACGCGTAGAACTCCGTCTTGATCTAAAAACGGTCGAAGAGAGAGAATCGAGCTTTTAGTCGATAGGTTTTGATTTTGTGACAACGTTTTGCATGAGGAACCGATCGCACAGTCTTCGAGCGCGCGGGTACGAGATTTGAGAAACCGACAAAGGTCTTCGTATGATTGCAGATCATCGGTATCGTTCGATTTTACATTCCACGCTTTACGCGTTATCGGATCTAATTTATGTACAATGAGGTGAACGAAAATATCGTTCCACAATTCATCAGGTCGGCGCTTTAGATTTTTAAAAGAAGCTACCGCGGTACTGACTTTATCGTACAATGTCTGTAAATCCGAAGCAGACTTGCGCGTGATTTTCGGTAACTCAAGTAGAGTAGAAAGATGCAAATTAAGAGACCTTTGTTTGTGCTCGTACCGCGCGATGAGAGCTTGCCATGCAATGGCGAAATTATCCGTGGTAATCGAGATATTTGCGATGCACTCGGCCGCGCGACCCTTCAAACATGAAGCGAGAAAATGCATGCGCGCGAAATCATCGAGATCTTTGTTATCCTTTATTAACGCGGTGAATCTATCGCGAAACGTCTCCCAGTCGTCGTGGTCGCTATCGAACGGAGGCAATTTAATCGAAGGCAGATGTGAGAGAGAGAACGCCGGTACCGTTAAGTCCGATCGCGAACTCGAGAAAATAGGGTTCGGACTCACGACCGGCTCCAATTTCTCCAGGCACTCTGTCATGTAGTCAAGGGCGTGTTGATAGGCTGCTAAAGTCGTGTCGAAGGCGTTGTCCTGGAAGTAGCTCAGGGCTGCTCAGCTCGATTCAGGAATCCGATGCAGGAGATCTGCGTGGCCGTCGAAGAACGGAGCCCAGAGCTCCTTTAGAGATTGAATGCGGGAACGCACCTTCGCCGGGGTTAAGTTCCTCTTTCCAATTTTCTTGAAATTATCGGGATAACGCTCAATCGAACGTTGAAGCTGCAACTGTTTCCCGAGATGCTTGGACATGGTGACGAATATGCACACTTGTCACACATTCGACCCTCCACACGCTTCTATCCGGCTCGAAGGACCAAAATGTTCGGGCGTCACTTTCCGACGGTCGCCCTGAATCTGGATTCCGCTCAGAGTTGAGCGAGAAGCGTGGATAACGCGAGTCGTAAATTCGCGGGAGGAATGAAGATTAAAGCATTCGGAACACAGATTGCACAAAGAAATATTTAGTCTTTATTTCAGGAACGGAAAAGACGCGAGGGGGAACAACGGATCGTGCGCCGCGGATTCGGAAATCTTCTGAGTCGTTCGTACTTTTCTGCCAGGTCTCGCGAACGGAAATCTTGTCTCAGCTTCTCGCATCGAAGCCTCTCGCGGAGCGGAGATCTTGTACGCGTCGAACGAAAATCTTGAGCGCGCGGCAGAAGAACGATCGCGAGCGGAGCACGACCGGAAGTTTTCGGACCCCTCGCTAAGTAGTACACTTAATGAAAAAATATAAGTAACTTTGATCCGCACTTTAAGACGAAACGAGCGAGTAGCGATTCAAGCAGCGATTTAAGAGGGAGAGAGCCGTGCTGTCTTTAGACGAGGACTGATACGCGACGACTTTCGGCTATGAGTTCTGGCCCACGACTTGAGGCTAGGAATCCTCAGCAATGACTGACTGTCCGGCGAGCGAGTTCGCCGTTTACTCAAGAGGGTTGTTTTTCAGGAACAAACGCGCGATGAGAGCTGAATCGCTATTCGTCCGTATGGTCACATCACGCGTCACAACAGCCGTTTCCGTGCTTCGACAAATAAGGGAGCACTCTCGTAACGCGTGATCGCGATCGATGGGCTTCGAGGGCGCGGGGATCGCGGGGAACGTATGTTCGCACAAGTTCGACAGAGTTCGAACCACATAAACATCGGTATTTCTTGATGTTAAATATAATAATGTTTTCGAGCCGATGTTTCGCGTAGGAAAGTTCGACGGATCTCGAACACTGCCGAATTTGTACAAATTGGTATACTGTATTTATGCCATACCGCGCGATTACAAGTTCAGCATATCTGAATGCGCGTTTTCTTCGGCAGGTTTGCTTATCACAGCAAAACGTTCTTCGTTAGAAACATCAAAATCTAATAAAATATTATTTAATTATGGTAATTTCAAATTCATAAAAGATATGTATTTACAAAGTCAGTAGAATAAGTTTTACATTAAATATATTATTCATATTATTTATACAACTTATATATATATATATATATATATTTAATAAGAAATATTTAATAAGTAAGAGAGAAAAAAGTCTGATATCTGATGGTTATTTACAGTGAATTACATTTTATTTTTGTTACGTATGATGGTCAGAGTGTTACAGGTTGGTAATGATTTACGACTACACCACGCATGCGCGTATCATGCGTGGACAGAGATGAGGTGGCATGCAAGGCTCACGGATAGACTGTTTATTACGTTGAGTTTGCACCGTACTCTTAATATTGATTGTACTACAATAAATCAGCTAATTACTTATAAATGCAGTAGTCTTGTTAATTATGAAAGACCAAACAAGACAGTCAGAAATAACATTTTAAGATAAATTTTCTTTTCTTTTGTAAAAGAAAAAAGTAATGCTAATAAAATGATCGTATTTTGAAAACAAGTGCTGAGTATTTATTTGAGTTTTATTTTTGTTCATTCCGATAAATTATCACTCGCCAATTCCGCCGCCGCTGAAAAAAAAAATTATTATATAAATATATTATATATATATATATATATATATATATATATATATATATATTGTGACGTTGCGGCTCGCCGCCTCGTCGCGGCGCCCCGCCGCCGTCACAAGACGCGGAATTTCGCGCCCAGGGACGGACCGGGGAGGCAACGGCGAGATCTCCAGGGGTCGTAATTAATTGCGTTTCCACGTTCTGATGACGTTCTTTTTTTTGCAATGTAATACGCGCGGCACCTCACCCACACCACGGCAAACCTTCGAGGGAGTACGTGGCGAGGAAGATCAAGGACGATCGATGACCCGGGAGGGGTGGCAAACGCGGAAGCAGCAGAGATCGCGGGCTGGCGAGAGCAGCGCGGCAGGCGGGCGGCACGTACGGCAGCGACGGGCGAGGCCGCCGATAGCGGGGCCCCAAGCGCATGGGTGAACACCCGGCTTCAGCAAAGGATCTCTACAAAACATCGACCTATGGGGTGACTGATCACCGCCCCAGGGTCAAACCGGAGACACACCGGCGAGAACCGAATTCCGTCCGCTGCTAAGGACAGAATTGAGGAGTCGCACGCCGCCGAGGGACCGCTGCACGCCCCCGAAGGATCTCGTATCGACAGCACTGCGCCGGGACACCGCGGGCTTGCAAGCTCGCGCCCGATTGGCTCGCGCGCCCCTCAGGAAGGGGTACCGTATCGATTCCGCAATCGAGCGGGTCTAGCGTTTTCACTCTCTGGTCGTCCGTCGGCGAGAATCGTTTTGTAAGATACGCGATAGCCACCCCGAGTCGGTTATTTCGATATTCGTCTGGAGGATCGAGGATCGTGGAGGAAGGCGACGGCGAGGAGCCCAGGAGGAGGCGTATTCCCGGTGAGGTTGCCCGTAAATCGCGATATGTAAAGCCACGACACCGCCCTCCGGTACACGCTCTCGCTCGGGATAACGTACGTTAAGATTGAGTGTAATTTCGCGATCGATAACGAGAGCGAAGGGCCTCGGGATAGTATCGTGGCCGCGGAACCGTGGTACCAGCGTTGTGGCGGATCCCTGGAGATCGCGATCGGCGTTGATGCGTTCGATGTCGCGAGTATATTGCGTTGTCCTCGCGACCTTGGTGTACGGCCGCATACGGGCCGGTAGTTCGTCAATTGCGTACCGTTTCTTCGCGTCGGGAAATTCTGGGGTTCGAGCGTCGGTGTTAGCGTATCGATCGGTGTTCGGATCTCGTTATTACGGGCGGAGAATTGTGCTCTCGCGTTGAGAAACTTTGCGTCCGGTATTACTTGCGCTGCGTCCTATACTCGCGCTAAGAAATTCCCGGCGTTCACACGCTTTGTGCGTTTAGATGTTAATTGCGTAGTTCTTCCTGGCGTTCCGTGGATATTAGACACGCACTTCGAGTCAACGGTGGTGTGGCCTTCTCCACACCTGGCGCCCAACATTATTAGCGATATCGCGACTGGCTTGGTTAAATGACTCGGCGCCTCCCCGTTGCGCCCGAGCCGAATATCTCGCGTTAAGCTAAGATATTATTGCGACAGAGTTTTCGTACGGTCCCGGACGTGGTCTCCACGCAATCCAAGCGTGACGTACCCTTATTTTGCGACATTTTGTGTTGAACCTCACTCTCGTGAGTGATGTTAAGCGTCTTATTATTATTCATATTATTCATATCATATTATTAATGGTTGGAGAATAGAACCTTCAGCGGGTTTATTAGAGACCCAATTAATACTCCGTGGGTGTCTCGCGTCCGCAGTAAAATTAGTTCTGTTAAATGAATCTCGACACCCCGCCACCGGCTATTCTTGATTTATTTATCGAAATTAGCTTGTGTTTGATCGAAGCCGGTTGGATAAACGCTGTTATTTTCTCGACAACCAGTACTCAATAAATGTTATATTCTTTGTTATTTGACTGAGTATGAAATTAACGTGTCACCCCGCCGAGTACCGCGCCGCCCTTCATTAACCCCGCCTGTGATTAGGTCAAGCTAGCCGATTCCACGCACCTCCACACTTCGTCTTGCGTCTCGTTTAGGTTTCGCGATTTCGTGGACGCGAAGGTACGCGTCTAACATTCGGAACATTTCGTGGAGTATCGGAGGTGCGAGGAAATCACTGGAGAGGCCAACCATCCCGCTCTCCTAAGTCCTTTTGATCCGGCTCACGTCCCGGAGCGGTCCGGGAGTGCAAAAAGTCGTGACAATATATATATATATATATATATATATATATATATCTGTTTCTATATCTATATATATATAAAACAAAATCGGGTTATTTACACCATTTATAACTTAAAAACGGCTGGACAGATTTTGTATTAAGACCATATAAAATAGGGGTAGAATTTTCCGGAAGAAACTATAGAGTGTATAGTTTTTCGTTACCGGGGCAAAGCCCGGGTAACCAGCTAGTAATCCATATTTGTAACTTCGTAATTAATACGATATTTACAATACGTGTGCGTGCACACGCAAAGCTTTTTCTTCAAATAAACAATTCACTACCATTCACTATTGTGCTGTTCATAGAGCCTGTAAACGCTAACGCTATTAATGCACTACCTCGGAAGGAAAAGCGTTGATAGCGAGCAGTTATGACGTATAACACTACCAGTAATGACGTCACGACAGCGTTTGGTAGCGCTATCATAGAGCTCTGCAAACAGCCAGTAACGCTAGGTAGCGCTAATAGCGTCTCCCCGAACTCAGACTCACTTTAATCGTCTGGACTTTACATCGATGCGTCGCTGATGCATCACGGTAGGTTCGCATGGTATCTCTATTCGCGTAGATAGGAGAATCAAGAAGACTTACGCTCCGTTGTCTAATGGTACACGAGACTACTATAGGCAATTTGATACCCGCACGGGTGATACATATCTCTAAAGATATGAGAGACATTCTCCTTTCTGCGACCTGCAACGGAGCCGCCTGGTCAGATGTTGCCCGCGGAAACATAGATAGGGTGCGTGGGGACTCCTCCCGCCTCTAAGGTGATTCCTTGATTAAGGACGCGATTGACAGTGTCATATGCAGTTGCTGCGGAGAGTCCCTGAAGCTCGAGAACTTTTAATCGAAGCCTTGGTGACCTTTAACGATTATGATTCAAGGGGTAAGTCTTTGCCTCAGGATACAATACAATATAGATCACGCGATGAGAACGAGACTGAGAGAAGAAAATTAGATAGAATCAATGAATTTAGAACTGGGAGATTCCTCGCTCCCTCCCAACCATAATTCAGACTCCTATTATGGAATTGTCGAGGTTATCAGAGTAGTAAGAATGAGCTCTCTAAACATGTGCTTGAGCAGGACATATAGTAGTACTTACTGAAACTATAGATGCTTTGGTCGAAAGCAGGTCTATTTTTTGGGTTTTAGGATGGTCCATAGCAGAAATCTGCTTGGCAGAGGCAGGGTTTCGATCTCGGTCCGCAACCACCTCAAATTTGATATTTTACTGGTCGCCGGTATCCCGATTGGTTACGACGTGACTTGCATAAAGACGAAAAACTTACACCAAAACCTTAATATTGTTGCGCTGTACAGACACTCGCGGAAGTCCATGGCTAGTCGTGACCTTATGCCTATCTTCAATGCTATTAACGGCAATGAAAATGATACTATCATTCTAGGTGATTTTAACGCCCATAATGTTGTGTGGAATTGCCACTCCACCAACGATAACGGTGATTTGCTATACAATCTTATGACAGACGAAGACTTTTTCAGTGTCAATGTTGACACTAGATCTCGAGTGGGCTTTTTTCGCGGCCAGCGTGACTCAAATTTGGATCTTTTATTTAGCACGGAGGGCATCATCGATAAAATGGATTACCAGCAGCTGGAGGAAACCTGGGATAGTGATCATTATCCAATTTCTTTCACCTTCGATAACCATACACAAATTTACAAAAAAATCTCCAATAACATCTTCTAAGAAAACGGATTGGCCCCGCTTTTATGACCTGGTGGAAGGTGAAATTAGCTCTTTTCTCCTCCCTAATATTGAGTCTTTTAAGCATGATTTTGAAACCTATTACAATCAGTTTATAGATATCCTTAAAAAGTCTGTTGCCCTTGCCTCGGGAAGACGCGGTAACTTTCCTAGTCCCTCCATTATCTCGATGATCCTGGTAAACGTAAGAGGTCGCACAGATGGTGGGATGCGGAGTGCGATAAGACTATATGTAATAGAAAATCTGCTTTTGCCGAGTTCAAGAAGAGTAAAAGTTTGCGCTCTTGGATCGAATATAAGAAATTCGGAGCTTTTGCTAAACGTACTATTAATAGAAAGAAAAAAGAAAATTTCGAAAAATTCTGCGGAGATATCAACAGATTTACTAGCCTGAGTTATGTGTGGAATACAATGCGTATTTTGAAGAACGCCAGAAAAAACATTGAGTGGAATAAGTGGACCACGAAGTGCAAAGAGGATGAAATTAAAAATTCCATCAATAACCTTGCCCCTCCTTTTGTCGGGTCTGAACCGGTTGCGGAGTTTGGCGATGGCTATGCGGACGATGAGCTGGAGGCTCCTTTTCAACGCTCCGAACTTGATAGAGCAATAGATATGATCAAAAGGGATGGTATGGAGTACAAAATGATTAGAATGCTATCCGAATCTGGAAGGGCCTGTCTTCTTGAGCTGTTCAACACTGTCTGGTTCACATTTGTGTTGCCGTCTGACTGGCTGGATTATCAGGTAATTTTTATTAACAAAGTTAGCCGGGAGAAAGTTCGTTCTATTTCACAGTCATCATGCGTTGGCAAACTGATGGAATGCATGATTAACGAGAGATTGATCTGGTGGGCGGAGGATGAAAAATTTAGCCCATCTCAAAATGGCTTCAGGAGGGGCAAATCATGTGCTGATAACCTCATCAGGGTTGTGTCAGACATCAGGGCCTCTCTGTGTGCTGGGGAATACACGTTGACGGCTTTTCTTGATGTATCGTCAGCCTACGACTGCGTAAATTACCGCATTATGCTGGACAAATTGAGAGCGCTTGACTGTCTCGCTGGTATAGTCAAATTCATCAATAATTGGCTTTACCAGAGAAAGGTGCGATTCATCGTCAAATCGCGAGAATTCGTAGATCGTTTAGTCTTTAAGGGACTCTCGCAGGGCGCCGTCTTAAGTCCCGCATTGTATTCTATTTTCACTCAGGACTGTTGAAGCCGTGGAGTTTGCTGATGACATCGGTTTATACGTTTTTGGCCCAAATCGTAGACGCAATCGTCTTCTTCTACAGCAGGCGGTAAATATTATTGCTGAGCGACTCAGACGAATCGGTCTTGATCTCGAGCCCAAAAAGACCGTGCTGGTGGAGTTCTCTAGGAGCGGCTTTCTGGACAAAAACCTGAGCATTCATATTGGTAATTGTGACGTTTACAATAGTAGTGAGACGAAATTTCTCGGAATCTGGCTGGATAATTGCCTGAAGTTCCATCGACAAGTTCAGGAGGTCAGAAGTAAGGTACATAGAGCCAACTCTATTATAAGATATTTATGCAAGGTGTCGAAAGGCTCAAGTCTACACAGCCCTCATGCTCTAAACGAGCCTTGTCAATTACGGACTACGGAAACTTTGTATATTTCCCTAGGGATTCGGCGTTTTAATTGAAACTGGGGCTGTACTTCCAAAAACGTCCATGCTCAGATCTAGGTAAAACTTTGTGAATAGGTTCTTTTTAGATAAAAAACACATACACCAAAAAGATTTTTTGCGACTCCAAAGTTTAGCAACTTTTTTAACATTTTTAACTTGCTGCTTCCGCGCATACATTTTCCACGCAAAACAAACCAAAACAGCTCTCAAGTAATGTAAACAACCATAAAGTTATACACAAAGTACAAATATATTAATTTGCTGCTTCTGCGTATACATTTTCCACGCAAAATGAGGTGCCACATAAATTTAAGACTTTCCATGTGTGGAAAACTTACGCATGTACTTTGGAGGCACACTATGGGTGCGTTCGGGGAGCTCGCTACCGCGCTATCAACGCTAACGCTATTAAGGGGATCCTGCAGTGATAGACGAATTTCCTCGATGTCGATAATGTCAACCTTTCTAATTTTGTTTTCCCTATATCTGTTTTTATTTGTCTAACGAAATGACATCTATCCTTTTTTCGATTGCTCGCCATCTCTCGCAAGATCCAACAACTACTGTTGCTGCTCTTCTTGTCATTCTGCATCTGTATTTGCATTACTAAAATAATTTTTCGATGGATCTTTTTTTGTACGCATTGAATCTTACTTCTACTTGCACGATATTATTCCTACATGTTTTCTCAAGGGTAGATGATAAATATTATGTATGTATAAACTGCAGAATTTTTGTTTTAAGCAAATATTGTCGTCAGGTGACAGATGCGTATGTGTCCAAATAAATAATATTTTTAATTTTTTGGTGTTTTTGATATAAAATCGCGTTTGTTACCCTAGATTTTTGTGCGTACTTTAATTCTGTAAAAGATTTTTGCAATTCTATAAAGAAAATTAAAAGATCTATCAAAAAACAATAATGTCGGTAAATCATACGGCTGCAGGATCCTCTTAAGGAGATCATCCTAAATACCGACAATTACAGTCAAAGCTCGTTCTTTGAAACGGCTTTATAAATCGCAAAATCCTTTTACAGGAGTAAAGTATAGGTACTAATGAAGAGTGAGATTATAAAAAATTAATAATAATTGAAAAAAATGTAAAAATGCTTTCACCTCATAACCTTATTTTCTAATATAAACAATTGTATAAGTTATATGTACGAAATGAAATGTTCCCACTCTTCAGAATACGTGCACAAACAATAACGTACCTTTGAAATTGAAATTAAAAACCTGGAAAAAAATTAGAGCTTCGCGAAGAAATCTTGTATATTTTCCACAAAAATATACACGCAGGCTGGTAAGCAGAGATGGCGCAGCAATTGAAACAAGGACAGATGCCTCTCGTTAGACAAGGACAGATATAGATATATGACATGGAAAACAGGATTAGAAATGTTGACATTACCGACATCGAGGAAGTTCGGCCTTCGCTTTAGGATCCCCTTAACTCCGTTCATGGAGCCATGATAGCACTAGCGAATGCGAGCTCCATGAACAGCAGTAGCGTACTATATAGCGTAGCGTAGCGTTTTGTACACCTCTGCGCCGCCACGCCACGCCTAAGGCCTATCAACTAGGTGGAATAGTACATTAGAGATGTTGTCGATTTTACTTAAAAATAAAGGTAGGTTGAATTGTGTGAATACATATAACATTTTTATCTATTTGAATTTGAGTGTATTGTTTAATTGTATATGTACATCATAAACCTATAAAATATTATTTACAGTAATTTTTCTATTTTACTGTAAAAAGATATGTTTAAATTAATAATATAAATATTACTAAAGAATTTTGTAACTTGTAATGGCAATATCCATAATTTACATACAATATATGGCAATTGGATAATTTAAATTCAACTTGCATAATGACAATAAGATAAACTTAAATTGGTTAAATTAAGAAAATATTTCTCTATCGCACAATTGTAAATCTAGTCTATTATTTTACAAACAATAATATTCGAAATTTTATCAGTTATGTATTAATGATAGTCTTTTTATTTAATGTTATAATTTATTTTTTAGAGGTAGTGATACGCTGCTTGGAAATAAATAGACATTATGACTCAATTCCTACAGACAATGAATGGAAGGAAATCGAAGATATAGCAAACTGCTTAATCAGTATTAAAACAGCAACAGAAATTCTTTGTGGGGTAGAATATCCAACAACCAACCTTGAACTTTTATTTAAGTTTGTAATATATTTCTGAATAAATATCTGATAACCGCCAACGATAGAAAACAATAAAAAGTTTCTTATCGTTTTTAATATGATTAGTGAATCGTTTATTTACGATACTCTATCAGAAATTCACGTTACAAAATACTTGGGATCCTATTGTAAATGTCTTATCAACTGCACATCAGTTTCTATCGTTTTTAATATGGTTAGTGAATCGTTTATTTACGATACTCCATCAGAAACTCACGTTACAAAATACTTGGGATCCTATCGTAAATGTCGTATCAACTGCTCATCAGTTTCTATCGTTTTTAATTTGGTTAATGAATCGTTTGAATCGGTTTTAATCAATCCATTTCAATCGTTACGAATCGTGAATTAAGGAAACAGATTCATACCAATTCATTTCTTTCAATCAGTTTTTATCGTTTTGAAGAATGCAGGGAACGGGGCAACTAGCGCTAGGAGTTGGAGACCGCTCGGTGTTCGGCGGCCGGCTACCGCCAGGAGGTTGCCTTATAGAAAGATATCCCTCCAGTTACGATACTGGATTTCTCTGCTTTTCGCCTCGCAGGGGGACTGCTTATATATTATGACATGATGTATTTTAAATACGAGAAGCGCTTTCCATCATGCACGGCCTAGCGGCATTGTCGCGAACTAATCGCCGATTTGGTTGATGCGGATTCAATTTATATCATTGATATACGATATAAAACGAACCGATTTGCTGCCGTAAAGAAAATGATAAGTTGTATGTCAGAAAATCCTGATAAGAAACAATAGATGTGTTGGTTCGGTTAATTCATATAAATATCGATGAAATGTCTATCATTTTATTCTTATATATCCGTAATAATACATACGGTAAAATTATTACTATAAGTAACGATATATACTATATCGTGTATATACGATTAATTCGGACGGGCAATAATTGTACATATAAAAAACGATTCATAACTATAAAATTTGTATAGTTATTTCTTTATTCGGATCTAAAACGATAGAAACCGATTCGATTCGATTAATGTTTTATCTGTCTTCCAAATATGCAACGATAGATCCGATAAGATACGATTAAAAACGATACAGCTATAGCCGTTTTTAATCGTTTTCTATCGGAGATAGTTACCAGCGATAGAAATTCAGAATTAAGAGTAATATTATAAAATATGTATTGATATAATGTTCTCAAGTTCATGCAGTTTTTTATATTTTTACATTTTAAATTTATTTTATATCAAATTCGAAAAGCTGAGTTAATAGATGCTGTGTGCTGTATCAATTACTTCTTTAATATTTTTAGGGCAGAAGTTGAGAGTATGTGTGTAAATGAATACGATTTATTCGTAGTAAAACAACTTAAAGAAACTCTTTTACAAAATATAAAAAAGCGATTTCCAATTCATGACACTCATGTTTGCGGAGCACTTCTGGATCCGACTCTTCAAAGTGTTAGAGGTGTTGCTGAATATCTCGCAGACAAGCAGCAATCTCCTGAAAAATTCTTCCTGAGAATAATTTTATTTATTAACATTAAGCGACGTTTTAGATTAGATTATATTTTAACAAATATTTTTGCTCTAGTAAAACTTATTGTCCAATTGAGTGACATTGTTTTTATATAAAAAAATGAGAAATATTATTAAATATATTTTTTATTAATATATCCATATTTGGTTCAATTTAATTATATGCTATATAACAGGCCTGTCTAACTGCTAGAAGCGAAAGAGCCACTGCTCCCACTCTTACTGCTTCAGACTTCCCCCACCATCCAGTAGTGTCAGTAGTGGGGCAGCGGTTTCTCGCAGCATGAGTAGAGTATAGCTATATTCAATTGCTTTATGCGTAAATAAGAATACGCATACGGAGTACGAGTGCGTGTCGTATTCTTATTTACACATAAAGCAATATAGCAGAGTATGGTATTGATGGTGATATCTCGCTATGTATTATGATAATGTGACTTTTTCAGACAATAATTTACAATGCTATTTTGTATGTTTACATGATATACTTTGTCTAATGCAAAATTTGTGGATGTACTGCTCGATCAACAAGTGTTGAAATGTCAACACAGATTTCAGATGTTGCAATCCGCACTAAATATGATAATGCAGCATCAGTCATCGAAGCACGACTTTTACTTTTTAGTTGCTTTATTACTGAAAACGCACTCTCACAACGGTAAGTGAAACCGAACATGGAGCAGATTTTAAGGCCAAAATCTCTTAATTTAGGACAAAGTGATCTCCGATAAAAGCTTAAAAAATTCTAATTCACTTTCTGCTCGTACCATCAGAAAAGGATCGACCTGTAGATCGCACAACTCCATTCAATATTCAACTTTTTGTTGATCGATTGCAACTGTCATTGGGTGGGTTGTTAAAAAGAATAATATCAGTTTTTAAATCGTCAAAATCGGTAAAACGAGAATTGAATTAATTACCAATGTTATCTATAAAATTGAAAAAAAAAATGAAATTTATAGAAGAAAAATCTTTTTTTAATTCTTTACAACAAACAAAATGAACTAATTCGTCTTTCATTAGTTCTATTTTAAATACAGTTAAACGATTCCGATATCCATTAATATGATGCATTAAATTTGAGATAGTTTGCTTCTGAGTTTGTAATTTTAAATTAAGTTCACACACACACACACATTCAAATGTTGTGTAATGTCAACCAAAAAAGCAAGTTTACTCAAAAATTTTAAATCCTGAAATAATTTTTCCAAATCAGCGTTATCGCTTTTAACTTTATTTTCTTTAAATATTGTTATTTCTTTCCTAAGAGCGAAAAAACGATTCAAACATTTACCAGCGCAATGCAGTGGTAGATCTCTATATGCAGCATTTACTGCTTGCAAAAATGCCTGAAATTTGCGATGAAATAATGATTTATTACCGTTTCTAATTAAATTTGTTATTGGTTAAATGAGCTTATATTGGTTAAATGAACGTCTTGACGATAATTGAACCAAATTGTGGTTGTATTGTCTTGGCGATTTAAAATGGCCAGTAGAGTCGATTAATATTCCCCTTGTTGTAAATTTGTTATCTTCGTCATTAATTTCATTGTTGAAACAATCTTTACAATTTTCTTAATACATAACGCTTCTTGATGAATGATGCAGTGTATCATTCGACAAAAAATATTATGCTTTCTTAATTGGCCACAAAATCCATTTTCAGTTCCTACCATTGCCTTTGCTCCATCAGTTACAGTAGCAGTACATTTTTCGAAACCGTTACAAAATTCATTCACATGTTCCCAGAGAGCGTTAAAAATATCAATACCTTTCGTTGTATCGTGTAATGAAGCCAATGACAACAACTCTTCATTAAGGAGGTTCTACAAATAATAGATGTATCTAAAAATTGGAAAAAAAACTTCATGGACGTATAAAGTGAGATGCGAGAAAAGTGCTCAAAAAATTTTAGCATCGGTTATCGTGTAAAAATTTGCAAAAATGAATTTTGAAAATACAGTTTTAACATGAGCTCTTATGGCAAAAGGGTTCCCGGAGACAGGAAACGAGATATTAATTATATGAAGGCGGCCTACCAAAGATTCAAAAAACGGAGCTCTTATAGATCTTAATCTAAGCTTTTCAGAAATATCGAGAAAAACAAGGGTTATCGAGTACAATTTTGTGATATTGGCTATTGAAACAGGCCATATCACAGTTCACGTAGCGTGCTTCGAATAACAAGGGAGATTTAACAACGTCGCAGCGACTGCACCTCACATAACCTTTTATCTGTCAATGATTTTTGGGCGTTTTCCATTCGAAGAACAACTTTATCTTTAGCGAATTTTCCTCTTTTGACACCACGCAAGACTCTATCCTTATTTCTCCATGAATTGGTCGGGCTTGGAAAAGTCATTGTAAATTTATAAAAGTAAACGCAGTCACTGACTAGAAAAGACCACGCTCATATGAGCAGAACAGCGAAACTCAAGTTCGTGACGTTACCACATTTTCTCGCATGTATAAGAAACCGGAGTCAAAGGAGCCCTTACACGATATTTTTAATTATTTCTCGCTTCGACTAAAATGGGTATGATATAAGTAGATAAGCTAGGCCGGTTCCAATCCGGAGATCTGAGGAGGGTGAGAGGCGGGGGGGAACCGCGGGCGAGGGGGGGGGGAACCGTGGGCGGGGGGGAGAACCGCGTTTTCCGGCGCCGCGGGGCGAGGGGGTCCGCGTTTTCCGGCGCCGCGGGGCGAGGGGGGTCCGCGTTTTCCGGCGCCGCGGGACGAGGGGTCCGCATTTTCCGGCGCCGCGGGGCGAGGCCGCGAAGGGGTCCGCGTTTCGCCGCGCCGCGGAGTCCGCGTGACGTCACACGGCACGCTCCCGCTCGCGTTATCTCTCCCTCGCACGCTCGCTCCCCCGTTCGCGCGCGTCTTTTCGTTCGCGCGGTCTCTCTCGCTCCCGTTCGCGTTATCTTTCCTTCGCGCGTTCTCGCTCGCTCCCGGCCCCCGTTCGCGCGCGTCTTCTCGTTCGCGCGGTTTCTCTCTCCCTCGTTCGCGTTCTCGTTCAGAAATTATGCATAAACTACTAATAGAAAAATTGCTTACCACCGCTTGATTTCAACCTGAAACCCCCGGCTCTTGAGTCACCTTCCGCACTGTGTGTATGTGACACAACATTGATTGTCTTTTTATTGTTACACTTATTGTTACACTTATTGTTAATCTCTTAGCAGTATAGGTTTCTTAATTTTAGATAATATACACTTAAAATATTTCTCCAGACACTTCCATTTCTTCAGGCACATATATTTCCATCTTGATAAAAAGAGAACGTTTCTCTTACGAGGATGAACCAATTTATTTGGAGATCGAGAAAATCTTGATGCGATCGGAGATCGGCGATTCCGATCTCGCGACGGAATAGATATCGCACTACGTCGACTCTCCTATTATACAATCTGCTACAGTTTCTCATCTGCGGTTCGCTAATTTTCACAATCTTAAATTTAGAATTACGTATCGGTTTGCAAAGTTTTGCGTACTCGCTCATATCGGTGGGCTTTGATATACAGCTCTTAAGATGGCGAACCAATTGTTGTATAAACCGCACTATCAAGTATGCCAACCGACTCCCACTTCCAGTCCTCGAATACTGAACGTACATTTTTCTACATCTCACAATTGTCACATCGTTTGTTTATCATATCTAATTTCATCTCAGCATCCATACAACTGCGTTTTTCGAAAAATCTGCAATGTGCAGTTTTGCACGTGTGCAATGATTTCACCGCGAGACACGTATGTTCTCGAAAACGATATCGCGCCATTGACTTTCGGTGATTTGATCTGTAAAACAGCAATTGAACCGCGATCAAACAGCTATCAAACAGGTATTGAACCGCTATGAAACAGCTGAAAACAGCTAAAAACAGCCATCAAACAACTAAAAACAACTAAAAAACAGCTAAAAACAGCTAACAAATAGCTCTTGAACAGCTATCAAACAACTAAAAACAACTTAAAAAAACAGCTAAAAGCAGCTATTGAACCGCGATCAAACAGCTATCAAACTGCTATTGAACCGCAATCAAATAGCTATCAAACAGGTATTGAACCGCTATGAAACAGCTATCAAACAGGTATTGAACAGCTATCAAACAACTAAAACAGCTCTTGAACCGCTATGAAACAGCTAAAAACAGCTAAAAACAGCCATCAAACAACTAAAAACAACTAAAAAACAGCTAAAACAGCTCTTGAACAACTAAAAACAGCTATCAAACAGCTCTTGAACAGCTATCAAACAACTAAAACAGCTGTCTGTATAACAGCGATCTGTATAACTGCGATCTGTATAACTGCTATTGAACCGCTATCAAACTTCTTTTAAACAACTAAAAACAGTTTTTAAACAGCTATCAAACAACTAAAACAGCTATCTGTATAACAGCGATCTGTATAACAACGATCTGTATAACTGCTATTGAACCGCTATCAAACTTATTTTAAACAACTAAAAACAGCTTTTAAACAGCTATCAAACAACTAAAACAGCTATCTGTATAACAGCTATCTGTATAACAGCGATCTGTATAACTGCGATCTGTATAACTGCTATTGAACCGCTATCAAACTTATTTTAAACAACTAAAAACAGCTTTTAAACAGCTATCAAACAACTAAAACAGCTATCTGTATAACAGCGATCTGTATAACTGCAATCTGTATAACTGCGATCTGTATAACTGCAATCTGTATAACTGTTATTGAGCTGCTATCAAACTTTTTTTAAACAACTAAAAACAGCTTTTAAACAGCTATCAAACAACTAAAACAGTTATCTGTATAACAGCGATCTGTATAACTGCGATCTGTATAACTGCTATTGAACCGCTATCAAACTTATTTTAAACAATTAAAAACAGCTCTTGAACAGCTAAAACATCTATATTATACTACAAAGTATGTGGGAAAAGGAAATAAAACGTTTATATATACATATATAATTTATTTCAAAAAAATCATAATTTTTTCAGGTGTCGCGACCACCAGTTAAATATTTTTAATACATTTTGTAATGCGCAATTCTTAACATGTTTTCCGCATCTTACAGTATTAGTAACATCTAGATTATTTAAAGATTCGATATCTTCGTAATCTGCATCCAAAGTCTCAATTTTTAGATGTTTTTTCGCTTTATTCTCAAGCAGATCCACCAGCCATTCTCGTTTCTGGCATCCCTTGACGTACACAAAAGTCGATGTCTCGTCGCCCTCTCCAAGTACGGCCGACGTAATTAGATGTTTTGCCATGCTGTAGGACACGTTTCTGTCCTCCCATCGTAGTCCATGGTGATTCGCAATCAACCAGGAAGCGCATGATCTGTCGGATTTCGCGAGGAGACTCCATGGCATGGGACATGTAAAAATGTAATGTGCCAAAACGGTCCCGTTTCTCAGAACCGCCACTTCCTTTACGACAAATTTCACCCCGACGGTGAATCCCTGCAGATCGACAAACTTCGGTACGATCATAACAAAACGGCGGAGCAATCTGTATCTTATCGCGGTACATCAGTGTCTCTTATATTATAATATCTGCGTATATTGCAATATCTGCTGATATTGCAATTTACATGAGTTTGCGCACTACGTTCGACAACGGACAGTATTCGATTACACGATCATGCAAGATGAGACAATAGGCGGTAGTATTTGCAGTTACATTTTCTTTAAAATCAAATTCTATTCGCACATCCACGGTGGCGCTCTTGACAGATTCGTTTTGTCGCGAGCAATCAATGACAACAAAAAGTCCTTCCATCAGGAATGTATACAAGCTGCAAAGCGTATCAAAGGAATCGTATCCGTAATAAGTTTTACGAAAACGCGCATACATATCGAAAAAAACGGCGTATCGATTTTTAGTAAAATCCAGATTCATGTCGTCGTACGGATAAAATTCGGAGTTTAGATAAAGTTTCACGTTGGTCAAATTACAGGCATCGAATACGCTAACATTTTGAGATATGATATTTTTGCGGCCGGTCTGCAGCGCAAAGATAACGTACCGCGGCTTCTCCAGCTGAGTCGCCGTTTTGACGGCCCACGAATGCTTGGTAGTGCTCTGCAACATGGGATACTCGTACAGATCCCACGAACGGAAACTGACACTAATAGCGTTTTTCACTGGATAGCACTGAGTGCGCACCGAAAACTCGTTGAGTTCAGATGGCACTGTCCGAGTGCACTGAAAGTGCGAATTTCTTGCGCTTCCAGCTAAACATCTCAGTGCAGTTCTGTGCATATTTGTCGCTCTGAATATGAAAAGCTTTATCAGTACTCGTGTTGCACAAAACTTCTTATTAAATTTTTTTTGTTTATCGGACAGATTTCCATAATCCCTATAGGGAATCATTAGCCATTCTCTTATAGGGTATGCCGCATCTCCCAATATATGAAATTTCCCTTCACAAATTTTTTGTAAATTATCATTGATGTCCGATAACTTTAAAACTCGGGAATCATGGATCTTTCCTGGAATCCCAGTGAAGACATCAATGAATCTTTTTCGAGCATCACATATACCCTGTAATGTAATTGCAGGAATATCGTGCCTATTTACGTAAGTGGACTTTATTTTATGTGCTGGTGTTCGAACTTTAATCGACGTCCCATCGACACAACCAATCACATTAGGAAAACCAGCAACCTAAAAATTTATATATCTTTATAAATAATTTTAATTTATATATACTTTACTCGCCTAATTCTTAAATTAGTGTTAATAATTATTGACATACATGCTATATATATATATATATATATATACATATATATTCCTGCAATTACATTACAGGATATATGTGATGCACGAAAAAGATTGATTGATGTCTTTACTGAAATTCCAAGAAAGATCCATGATTCATGAGTTTTAAAGTTATCGGACATCAATGATAATTTACAAAGAATTTGTGAAAATGACAAAATATCCAATTCTGGAGTGGTAGGTTCGCTACCTCCTTTGCTCCGATCAGATGGATAGAATCCAGAATGTGCATACATCTCTATTATCTTGCTGTTGTTCGTGTAACGCGAAAATGACTTTTAAACTATAATAATATAATTATTTGTAATATTGATACTAATTTATACAAAACATATTATTGTTTTACATAATAATACAATAATAATACAAATTATAATCTATAAAGATAATAAAATGTACATATATGTATGCTTACATCCTTATCCGTAAGGTTATGTACTACCTGAAGAAAGTTTGCAATCTTTGGAATTTTTCGCGGATTTTTTTCTTGTAAAAAATTATCTTCATCACTGCTAGATGATGATGATGATGAAAGCAAATCTAACAGCTCAAATATTAATCGTGCATCCCGCCCAGCCATATTGCACTAAACTGGCACCGTCTCTCAGAGCTCGTGCCGAATTCTTGCACTAAAGTGCGAAAACTCGGCACTAGACTTTCCAGTGAAACAGCACGCACCGTTTTCATGCGCACCGAAATGCCCAGTGAAACACGTTGCCCATGACGAGTGCGCACTCAGTGCGCACTAGTTCTCCCAGTGAAAAACGCTATAAGATATCGCCCGCTTTCCAAGGCCCGTGGCATAGATAGCTTATTGACCTCGTTTAACGTAACGTGAGGCATTCGCCACTGTATTTTAAACAATTCGATTTCCGGCTCCGTCGCAAGATTTCCTACAATGCAATTGTTATCGCTACGCGCACGTATCAAAATTAATTTGTGACAAGCATTAACAACGACGCGTTTGTAATCCTCGCAAAAGCCCAGCAACAACTTGAGCGGTACGCAAAAGTTAAAGTATCCTTCCGGTATGCTCGATGTAACGTCCCAGCCAGCATT